>NC_053022.1:178584477-178811559 GCF_003073215.2 Triticum urartu | reverse complement strand
AGGTTGTCGATGCGTTCGTTCATTGCTTGTTGCTCTTGATGCCAAGCACGTTGTACACTAAAGAGATGGCTCTTTGTGATGTAGGAGGACATGTCGTCGTCTTGCTCGATGCAGAGTGGGTTGGTAGAAGTACTTGGCCTATCCATCATTCCAAGCAAATATGTGAGTGTGAGAAAAAGAAGGACCTATACCAAATGTACCTTGACCGATGTTGAAGACGGATCAATGATCACTCAAACGTGGAACAAGGAAATAGCACAATTGGTACCAATTCTTGTCGGTTTCTCACACCTACACAAGTAAAAGCTTATGGAGGAGCTCGGTTAGGATGGTGGCATAAAATTTGATGCAATTGTTAGTGATCTTTAATAATGTTGGAAGAGATTCGCAAATTTGCAAATGCAACAAGTAGACCAATAACAAGATATGGTACACGGGAACTCACACACAGAGAGATAAATGGGGTCGTGCAACCAAGGGATGAGCCAAAATGTGGAATCCACGGCAATGCTCTTGTTTCACAACACTAGAGAGATGCTAGCACGCTTGCACAATAGGCGGATACGAAGACTTGTGCACAACATACTAAGTATTGGGGTGCGTATGCGGAAGATGTTGATGTTGAACCGTCCCTAAGTAGCCTAAACACGTTAGGAAACGGGAACCGCAACTCAAATTCACAAGGAAAAATGTGGCAAAATTGTGTTGGAGTGCGAAACGAATAAGCAATGGTGGTTGCGAAAAGCGATTGTGGTATTGGGGTGCGTATGCGGAAGAAGAATGGGTATAGGAGTGCGTATGCGGAGGTGGAAGTGGAGAGATAGTAGTGGCCGAACTGAACATTTTAAGTTTCTTCAAGAAACACCAGACGTGTGGTGGAGGGAGGACGACTGGTGGTCGGACGTCCGGTAGCTAGCACACGTCTCGTGCCTGTGCGATTTCCGGGCACAAGATGAATAGCTAGGGTTTCTGGTGGTGGTGGCGAAATCAGTCAAATCCTGGCGATTTTGTGGATTCAAATGGTGGGGATGATGGGGGGAAGCAAGATCCACTCGTGTCAAAGAAAATCTATGGATAAAATCCAACAAAACTTCATCACATCAACAAATCACAAAAAAAAGTTCGGGCTATTTTTGGTGGCGATTTTCGAAATTAGGGAAGAAGACAACAAAATCAAGCTAGAAAACGAAGAGGGGAGGCTCCAAAATTGTGATCAACTTGGCTCATGATACCAAGATGATGTAGGGTGGAACCCTATATGGCCGATATTTCACGAAAGCAGCGGATCCCGCGATGAACACGAAGAACACAAGGGGGAAAACACAAAAGGAAACACAAGAGAATCACTCAAACCAATGAGACTAGGTCACACATATGCGAGATCCTCGAAACACAAAGAGATACACGATATGAATCCAACAAAGGACGATACATAGGTAACCGGTTCTTCTCCGAGAGGAGGTCTTGAGGTCTTCCCATTAGGGGTCTTGAATCCTAGTGGATCTTCTCCGAAGAGGTGACGGTCCCTCGCGATGGAGTAGATCCAGATGGATGAGTGAAGATCTATCTCACGTATGAGCTAACACAACGTGATAGAGGCAAAGGTGTCCCGTCTTTTGATGAGATGGTGGCTATCGTTTTAGAGGAAGTCGACTTTGATGATCCGACTATGAACGTGCGAGGACGTCGCGCCTTAGCAATCGCTAAACCAACTCCGAGGGGTTATTGACCACGCCGGAGCACGATCAACCTGATCACGAGGGCCTGTTTCCTGTGAGCAAACGACGAACAAGCAAGAAACTAAGATTGCAATCTGGATATTGCGAATATAAGATGAAAGCTTTATTGATCAAGGTGGGGTTCTATGACGCCTTGGTCTGGTCGTTGAACACAAACGAAGTACGCGAAGTTGCAGCTATGGAGAACTTTTAATCTAAACAAAACCCAAAGCCTAAACGATGCCCTAAGGGCTGTATATATGGAGGAGAGAGGGGGAATTTCGTGGCCCTTGGTGGAGGGGTCCGAAACCAACCCTAACTCTTGTTTCCCCACACATAATGACTCTAAAAACAACCTATACTTAAGTACTTCGAAAATACATGGGCCTGGACCAATAATAAGGTGACGCAGCACCTAAAATAGCCACTGGATGAAATTTATGAAGTGGCATCTTGTATATTTCGTCCCATGCTTCATGCACTCATTATGGTGGCTTCAGAGTCCTGGAATCATCACTTGTAACTCCGTTCTTGTTCCCCTTGCGCATGCCATCATCTCCATGCTTGAACTTGCTCCAAGGTTCATCTTTCTTGTCCAAGCTAGGCCCTTCTCATGAACATTAGAATCGTTACCAAGAAACGAAAGTACCTGATAATTCAATTGGCGTGCATGAGCTCTAGTAATCGGTCCAGTATGTATAGCAGCAGGGGCTGTGGGTGTAACAATGGTATTGATGTCCTCATCAGATCGTATCAAGGCAACCTCCATTTCCTTGTAGTATTCTTCAACACTCTTGGTTCCTTGTTTGAGGAGTTGGAGTTTCTTGAAGAGGTCGCAGTTGTACAATGTTGGCACAAAATGTGCTCTCATGACATCCTTCATTTGCGCCCAAGTAGTGATGGGTGGTTCACCTCTTGCCTCACGGCGCTCAATGACTTGTTCCCGCGAAATGAGGACGTAGTCTCGGAACTCAAGGGATGCCTTCACGATCTTCTTCTCTTCCTCATAGTTGTGCAAGCAGAAGATTTTGTCAAGCTTCAATGCCCATGAAAGGTACTCTTCAGGATCATTTCTTCCATTAAACTTGGGCATGGTGAACTTTAGCTTATCGTATCATTGCTCTTCATTGTGTTGGGGTCGGGGATGATGACGTCCTTGACGAGGAGGATCGTCTCCCTCAACTTGCTCTTTTCTTGGAGGATCTCCATTGTCTTCTTGCTCTTGTCTTGCAGGATCTCCCTTGTCTTCTTGCTCTTGTCTTGGAGGATCTCCATCTTCTTCTTGCTCTTGGTGAACTTGAGGTGCTTGTCGAGTTTGTGGAGGAGCTTGACAAACTTGATGATGCACTCTTGTTTGAAAAATCCTCTCTTGAACATCATCGTGAAGCGCTTCTTGATGCTCACGAGCTTGCCGGTTGCGTGTGGCTACAACTCGACTTGAATCTTGGAGGGCACGTTGCGCCTCAAGTGCTTGTGCTTCACGTTGTTGTTGTTCTTGATGTTGTGCCTCGGCATCTTGTTCCTCCTGATGTTGTCTCGCACGCTCTTCCTCTTCTTGATGGCGTTGGCATTGCCATTCTCGTGCTTGCGCCAAAGTAGCTGGGTTTTGACGGTGTCGTTTCTCTTGATAGTCGTTGTCGTGTAGAGGGTTGCGGTTTGCTTGATGGTCTTGGCATGCGGCACATCGAAGAGTATTCAATGTCGGTGTACTTGAGCCAGAGATGGTGTCGTTGGAGTATCGACTTGAGCTGCTCTGTCTTGAGTAGGACAAAGTGGAAGAAGAGCGGTTGAGCAACAAAGCACGAATCTCATCCATTCATGCGTCATTATCTTGTTTGTGGTCGTCGAGCTTCTTGTCGAAGTAGCCTCTTGTACGTTGCTCGGAGATTCGCAAGTCGGTGGCAAGGTGTCGATGCGTTCATTCAACTTGTTGCTCTTGATGCAAAGCAGCACGTTGTGCGCCAAAGAGGTGTCTCTTTGTGACGTAGGAGGACATGTTGTTGTCTTGCTCGATCAAGAGTGGGTTGGTAGAAGTACTTGGCCTATCCGGAATTCCAGGCAAATACGTGAGTGTGAGAAAGAGAAGAACTTATACCAAATGTACCTTGACCGATGTTGAAGACGGATCAATGATCACTCAAATGTGGAACAAGGAAATAGCACAATTAGTACCAATTCTTGTCGGTTTCTCACACCTACACAATTAAAAGCTTATGGAGGAGCTCGGTTAGGATGGTGGCATAAAATTTGATGCAATTGTTAGTGAGCTTCAATAATGTTGGAAAAGATTTACAAATTTGCAAATGCAACCACTAGACCAATAACAAGATATGGTACACGGGAACTCACACTTAGAGAGATAAATGGGATAGTGCAACCAAGGAATGAGCGAAAATGTGGAATACATGAAAATTCTCTTGTTGCAAAACACTAGAGATACGCCAGGATGATTGCACAATAGGCGGATACGAAGACTTGTGCACAACATACTAAGCAAAAATACAACGACTTCTATCCCAAGTATGCTCTATATATGGTGTTCCAATGATATGATCCAAGATGATCTAGTATGACAATCTTAATGTAGTATGATGCTATGGTTCTTGCTTAAAAGCTCTTTCCTTATCTTTCCCTTTTGCTTCAAAGCTTGTTTCACTCTTTCTCTTTTGAGCTCTTTTCTCATGCAATGCATCACGAACCAAGATAGCAATTGTGTATGCGATGACAACTTTGTGACACAAAAGATGATACCAAGATATGCACCAACATGATATGATATTTATACTATGGAAAATATTATCACTAAGGTGCACAAGTCACATTGCCGGCAATACTCAAAGGCTAGTCTCGATGGGTAAGATACACAAAATTGGGCTATGGTGGTTATCAATGCAATGGCAAGATTGTATAATAATGGGTATCACTATACCAAGATGAGGTTACCGATTCATGCTTATGGTATGGTGTCAAAATAGTGAAGTGTTGTTGTCGATGACGAATCCGTGGCGAATATGAGCGGCGGTGATGTTGATGTCAAACCATCCCTAAGTAGTCGAAACACATTAGGAACAGGAACCGCAACTCAAATTCTCAACGCAAAATGTGGCAAAATTGTGTCAGAGTGCGAAACGAGTAAGCAATGGTGGTTGCGGAAAACGATTGTGTTATTGGGGTGTGTATGCGGAAGAAGAATGGGTATAGGAGTGTGTATGTGGAAGTGGGAGTGGAGAGGTGGTGGTGGCCGAACGGGACGTTTTCAGTTTTGGCAGGAAGCGTCGGACGTCCGGTAGAGGGCAAACAACCGGTGGTCGGATGTCTGGTAGCTCGCAGACGTCCGGTTCCTGGGCGATTTCCGGGCACGGGATGAACAGCTAGGGTTCATGGTGGTGGTGGCGAAACCGGCCAAAGCTGGGCGATTTTGTGGATGGAAATGGTGGGGATGATGGGGGAAAGCTAGATCCACTCGTGGCAAAGAAAATCTATGGATCAAATCCAACAAAACTTCATCAAACCAACAAATCACAAAAAAATTCGGACTATTTTTGGTGGGGATTTTCGAAATTAGGGAAGAACACAACAAAATCAATCTAGAAAAAGAAGAGGGGAGGCTCCAAAATCGTGATCAATTAGGCTCATGATACCAAGATGATGTAGGGTGGAACCCTATATGTCTGATTGTTCACGAAAGGAGTGGATCCCGCGATGAACACGAAGAACACAAGGGGAAAACACAAAAGGAAACACAAGAGAATCACTCAAACCAATGAGACTAGGTCACACATATGCTAGATCCTCGAAACACAAAGAGATACATGATCTGAATCCAACAAAGGACGATACATAGGTAACCGGTTCTTCTCTGAGAGGAGGTCTTGAGGTCTTCCCGTTAGGGGTCTTGAATCCAAGTGGATATTCTCCGAAGAGGGGACGGTCCCTCGCGATGGAGTAGATCCGAATGGATCAGCGAAGCTCTATATCACATATGAGCTAACACAGCGCTAACCCTAACTAGGAGGAAGAGGTCTATTTATAGTCTTAGTGAAAATGGGGGTGAAATGAAGGGGTACATGGGCCTCGGGCCCGAAACTATGCGCAGACAGGTACCAGACGTCCGGTGGGTTATGGTCGTTTGGTCGCTCGTGGGCGTCTGGATGTCTGGTAGTCACCGGATTTCCGCTCGTTTTGGTTCGGTTGAGGTGGCACCGGATTTACGGAGATGGCCGGTCATCTGGTCGCCGCTCGTCAGGTGGCGTCGGACATCCGTTGTTTCGGCTCGGGTGTGGTGATGCCGGTCGTCCGGTCCTGGCCGGATGTCTGCTCGTTGTAGCTTGCATTGGCTGGGGCCTGGGCGGGCTAGGGTTTCAGGTGCTGGATGTCCGGTCCCAACCGGCCGTCCGGTGGCTGTAGCTTTAGTGGTAGCTCCTCTTCTTGTCCTTGGTACTTTATATCGTCGTCGTCTTGTCCGTTGGATGTAGCTACTCCATGGCCTGCCTCCGAGTACCTGATCACACATAGGGTCTCCACATGAGGTAGTAGCCATGTCTCATATGTAGGAAGTGGAAGTCCGGAGAGGAGCGAGTTCACCTTAGCTTCGATAGCCTTTACTCGGGCTCTTGTCATTGGTCCAAGTGGTGTCGTAGGTGACGTAGGTAGGTCCATGGGGATGACCTTGGGATGCTCCGCATCATCTCCCCCGCATGGGAAAGATACGACCTCGGATAGAAATCTTCATCACCATGGTAGGGCGAGACATCCTTGACGTTGAAGACGTCGCTCACATTGTACTTGTCGCGCGAGAGGTCGATCTTGTAAGCGTTGTTCTTGTAGAATGCTAGCACCTTGAAGGGTCCATAGGCGCGTGGTAGAAGTTTCGACTTGCGTTCGATGGGGAAGCGTTCCTTGCGAAGGTGTAGCCACACAAGATCTCCAATGTTGAATATCATGGGTTTCTTGTTGACGTTGAGCTTGGTCGCGAGTTGTTGTACTTGGGCGCTCGATCGTGTGCCTTGTATCTTCATGCATCTTCTTGAGATAGTTCACGCGGGCACTCGCGTCCATATTGGTGCGCTCTTGTAGTGGTAGAGGAAGAATGTCCAATGGACACAACGGGTTGAAACCGTAGACGACCTCGAAGGGGGACTTGAAGGTAGTCGAATGTCTTGCATGGTTGTAGGCATACTCGGCGATCGGTAGGCACTCTTCCCACTCCTTGATATTCCTCTTGATCAACACGCATAGTAGGGTGGAGAGCATTCGGTTCGTCACTTCCGTTGGGCCATCAGTTTGTGGATGATATGCCATGGAGAATAGTAGCTTGATTCGGAGCTTGGTGCATAAGGTCTTCCAAAAGTAACTCAAGAACTTGATGTCCCGGTCCGAGACAATCGTCTTTGGCACTCCATGTAGGTGCAAAATTTCCCTACAAAAAATATTTGCAACATGTGAAGCATTTTCTATCTTGTTGCAAGGAATGGAATGAGCCATTTTAGAGAATCGGTCCACAACAACAAACACGAAATCTTTGCCATTTCTAGTTCTAGGAAACCAAGCACAAAATTCATGCTAATTTCTTCCCATGGGTGAAATGGAATTGGAAGGGGTGTATATAGTCCATGAGATTGAGCTTCGGACTTAGCTTTGCGACATGTCGTTCCCAAGATGTATGCATCAAACATTTGGCATAAGGAATAGCAAAAGTAGGATCATGTGCATACAAGTCTTTTATGTGCTCAAAGCCTATGCCATTCAATTCAAGTTTGGTGACAAGCATGCATATGCGGAAAAGAGCGTCCGCCATAACATTTTCCTTGCCTTTAATGTACTTGATGACATAAGGAAATGACTCAATGAATTCACTCCATTTAGCATGACGCTTGTTCAACTTAGTTTCACCCTTAAGATACTTAAGCGTTTCATGGTCGGTATGGATGACTAATTCATGACGGCGAAGATAATGTTCCAATTCATGCAAAACTCGCACAAAAGCATATAGCTCTTTGTCATAGATGGGGTAGTTGAGTTGCGCTTCGGAAAGTTTCTCACTTGAGTAAGCTATGGGGTGCTTCTCTTGCATTAACACACCTCCTGTGCCATTACCACTAGCATCGCAATGAATTCTGAAAGGTCTGTCAAAGTTGGGTAATGCAAACACGGGGGCATGAGTAAGCACATTCTTAAGCTCATTGAATGCGGTATCTTGGGGTGGTCCCCAAACAAAAGGCGCATTCTTCTTGCTCAAAGCATGCAAAGGTGAAGCAATGGTGCTAAAATCCTTCACAAATCGATGATAGAAACTGGCTAAACCAAGGAAACTACGCACTTGTTGCAAGCTGGTTGGTTGAGGCCAAGTTTTAATAGCATTAATCTTAGATTCATGTACATGAACACCCTTAGAAGACACGACGAAACCCAAGAAAACAAGCTTGTCAACACCAAAAAGGCATTTGTCTATATTCGCATAAAGGTGGGTGACATGGTATTTTAGAGATTTGCTAAAGACAAGAATATCGTCAAAGTAGACCACAACAAATACACCAATATAGGTTCGAGAAACAAAATGCATGAGTCACATGAAAGTACCGAGTGATTCAGATAAACCCATTGGCATAACAAGCCATTCATATAAGCCAAATTTGGTCTTAAATGCATTTTTCCATTCATCACCTTCTTGGATGCGTATTTGATAGTAGCCACTTTTAAGATCAATTTTAGATAAAATTGTGGCGCCGCTAAGATCATCAAGCATATCATCTAGGTGTGGAATAGGGTAACGATAACACACGGTAATAGCATTGATATGGCGACAATCGGAACACATGTGATATGTACCATCTTTCTTGGGAACAAGGATTACTGGTATGGCACAAGGGCTCAAAATTTCTTGAACATGGCCGTTGTTGATGAGTTGTTGTACTTGCCATTGGATCTCCTTAGTTTTCTTGGGGTTGACGCGGTAGGGATCCTTGTTAGGAAGGGGTGCTCTGGGGATGAGGTCGATTCGGTGCTTGATGCCTCGTAGTGGGGGTAGACCCAGAGGTAGCTCGTCGGGGAAAACATCTTGGAATTCCTGCAAAATAGAAGACACCACTAAAGGTAGATTGTGAGAGATGTTAGCTTTTGGTGCGTCATCCTTGCACAAAAGGACATAGTGCATGACACTTGATGAGTTCTCATACACTTCTCTCATCTCATGTTTGGTGGCAAATAGAACTGAGTTCTTCTTGTCTCTCATCGTGGAGGCACTCAATTTGGGCTTCTGGCGCTCACTCTCTTTTTGGTGGTTCGCTCTCTCTCTCTCTCTATTCTCTCCATGATGGGTGTGGTGGCTTGTTTGTTGGCGATCACTTGGCTTGGAGACATAGATCGAAGGATGTACTCCTTTCCTTTCATCTTGAAGCTATAGTGGTTCGTTCGGCCGTTGTGGATGACACCTCGATCAGATTACCATCTCCGTCCAAGGAGGAGGTGGAAAACGGACATCGGAACGACATCACACTCCAGAGTGTCTTCGTATGCTCCTATCTTGAAGGAGACTTGCACTCTATGCACGAATTGGATAGTGTCGGAGTTGCTTAGCCATTGAACTTTGTAGGGATGTGGGTGCTTCATTTTGATCAATTGGAGCTTGGAGAATAGATCTTCACTTGCTAAGTTATGGCAACTCCCTCCATCGATGATGACCTTGACGGACCTTCCATTGATGCCGGCCTTGGTATGGAATATATGTAATCTTTGGTCTTCTTCTTGTTAATGTTGAAGAGTTAAGAACTTGGAGATAACAAGAGCCGGTCTTGGATCTTCGTCGCAAAAGACTTGATCATCTTCATCTTCGTTCACTTGCCGGTACATGGCCACTTGGTCAAGGTCTTCCATTTCTCCTTCGCTCATGGAGTCATAAGTACCATCGTCGTTGAAGATCATGGTGCGCTTGTTTGTGCATCCGAAGGACTTGTGGCCTCCGCGCCGCATGTAAAGCATTTGAAGGAACTTGTCTTGATGGTCTCATCGGTTGTGGTAGAGGATGACGAAGCTCTCGGCTTGAAGTTGGTCGTAGTAGGTGGATGACTTGAGGTTGTCGAAGTTTTCTTGTAACTTGACTTGTCGCTGTTGCTTGTAGATGGCTTGGTTGAGGTAGAAGGTGTTGCAGTCATCGAAGCTTGGGAGTTGGAGAAACCATAGGACTTGGATGAGAACTTGGCATATTTGAAGTCATCTTGCAATTCACCTTCCTCCTTGGTAGCTTGATGCACTAGCTCGATGAGGTTTGAGTATGGTTAGAAGTCGGTGATCTTCCATGACATTAGATCGTATCATGGCAATCTCCATTTCCTTGTAGTATTCTTCAACGCTCTTGGTTCCTTGTTTGAGGAGTTGGAGTTTCTTGAAGAGGTCGCGGTTGTAGTATATTGGCACGAAACGTGCTCTCATGACATCCTTCATTTGTGCCCAAGTAGTGATGGGTGGTTCACCTCTTGCCTCACGGCGCTCAATGACTTTTTCCCACCAAATGAGGATGTAGTCTTGGAACTCAAGGGATGCCTCCGCGATCTTCTTCTCTTCCATAGTTGTGCAAGCGGAAGATTTTGTCAACCTTCAATGCCCATGAAAGGTACTCTTCAGGAACATTGCTTCCGTTGAACTTAGGCATGGTGAACTTTAGCTTGTCATATCGTTGCTCTTCATTTTGTTGTGGTCGCGGATGATGATGTCCTTGACAAGGAGGATCGTCTCCCTCAACTTGCTCTTGTCTTGCAGGATCTCCCTTGTCTTCTTGCTCTTGTCTTGGAGGATCTCCATTTTCTTCTTGCTCTTGGTGAACTTGAGGTGCTTGTCGAGTTTGTGGAGGAGCTTGACGAACTTGATGATGCACTCTTGTTTGAAAAATCCTCTCTTGAACCTCATCGTGAAGCGCTTCTTGATGCTCCCGAGCTTGCCGATTGCGTGTGGCTACAGCTCGACTTGAATCTTGGAGGGCACATTGCGCCTCAAGTTCTTGAGCTTCATGTTGTTGTTGTTCTTGATGTTGTGCCTCGGCATCTTGTTCTTCTTGATGTTGTCTCGCACGCTCTTCCTCTTCTTGATGGCGTTGGCATTGCCATTCTCGTGCTTGCGCCAAAGTAGTTGGGTTTTGACGGTGTCGTTTCTCTTGATAGTCGTTGTCGTGTAGAGGGTTGCGGTTTGCTTGACGGTCTTGGCGTGCGGCACATCGAAGAGTATTCAATGTCGGTGTACTTGAGCCGGAGATGGTGTCGTTGGAGTATCGACTTGAGCTGCTCTGTCTTGAGTAGGAAAAAGTGGAAGAAGAGCGGTTGAGCAACAAAGCACGAATCTCATCCATTCATGCGTCATTATCTTGTTTGTGGTCGTCGAGCTTCTTGTCGAAGTAGCCTCTTGTACGTTGCTCGGAGAGTCACAAGTTGGTGGCAAGGTTGTCGATGCGTTCGTTCATTGCTTGTTGCTCTTGATGCCAAGCACGTTGTACACTAAAGAGATGGCTCTTTGTGATGTAGGAGGACATGTCGTCGTCTTGCTCGATGCAGAGTGGGTTGGTAGAAGTACTTGGCCTATCCATCATTCCAAGCAAATATGTGAGTGTGAGAAAAAGAAGGACCTATACCAAATATACCTTGACCGATGTTGAAGACGGATCAATGATCACTCAAACGTGGAACAAGGAAATAGCACAATTGGTACCAATTCTTGTCAGTTTCTCACACCTACACAAGTAAAAGCTTATGGAGGAGCTCGGTTAGGATGGTGGCATAAAATTTGATGCAATTGTTAGTGATCTTTAATAATGTTGGAAGAGATTCGCAAATTTGCAAATGCAACAAGTAGACCAATAACAAGATATGGTACACGGGAACTCACACACAGAGAGATAAATGGGGTCGTGCAACCAAGGGATGAGCCAAAATGTGGAATCCACGGCAATGCTCTTGTTGCACAACACTAGAGAGATGCTAGCACGCTTGCACAATAGGCGGATACGAAGACTTGTGCACAACATACTAAGCAAAAATGCAACGACTTCTGTCCCAAGGATGCTCTATGTATGGTGTTCCAACGATATGATCCAAGATGATCTAGTATGACAATCTTAATTTAATATGATGCTATGGTTCTTGCTTAAAAGATCTTTTCTTACCTTTCCCTTTTGCTTAAAAGCTTGTTTGGCTCTTTCTCTTTTGAGCTCTTTTCTCATGCAATGCTTCACAAACCAAGATAGCAATTTTGTATGCGATGACAACTTTGTGACACAAAAGATGATACCAAGATATGCACCAAGATGATATGGTATGTATGCTATGGAAAGTATTATCACTAAGGTGCACAAGTCACGTTGCTGGCAATACTCAAAGGCTAGTCTCGATGGGTAAGATACGCAAAATTGGGCTATGGTGGTTATCAATGCAATGGCAAGATTGTATAATGATGGGGTATCATGATACCAAGATGAGATTACCGATTCTTGCTTACGGTATGGTGTCAAAATGGTGAAGTGGTTGTTGTCGATGACGAATCTGTGGCAAAGATGAGCGGCGGTGATGTTGATGTTGAACCATCCCTAAGTAGCCTAAACACGTTAGGAAACGGGAACGGCAACTCAAATTCACAAAGAAAAATGTGGCAAAATTGTGTTGGAGTGCGAAACGAATAAGCAATGGTGGTTGCGGAAAGCGATTGTGGTATTGGGGTGCGTATGCGGAAGAAGAATGGGTATAGGAGTGCGTATGCGGAAGTGGAAGTGGAGAGATAGTAGTGGCCGAACTGAACGTTTTCAGTTTCTTCAGGAAACACCAAACGTGTGGTGGAGGGAGGACGACCAGTGGTCGGACGTCCGGTAGCTAGCACACGTCTCGTGCCTGTGAGATTTCCGGGCACAAGATGAATAGCTAGGGTTCGTGGTGGTGGTGGAGAAATCGGTCAAATCCGGGCGATTTTGTGGATTCAAATGGTGGGGATGATGGGGGGAAGCAAGATCCACTCGTGTCAAAGAAAATCTATGGATAAAATCCAACAAAACTTCATCACACCAACAAATCACCAAAAAAAGTTGGGGCTATTTTTGGTGGCAATTTTCGAAATTAGGGAAGAAGACAACTAAATCAAGCTAGAAAACAAAGAGGGGAGGCTCCGAAATTGTGATCAACTTGGCTCATGATACCAAGATGATGTAGGGTGGAACCCTATATGGCCGATATTTCACGAAAGCAGAGGATCCCGCGATGAACACGAAGAACACAAGGGGGAAAACACAAAAGGAAACACAAGAGAATCACTCAAACCAATGAGACTAGGTCACACATATGCGAGATCCTCAAAACACAAAGAGATACACGATCTGAATCCAACAAAGGACGATACATAGGTAACCGGTTCTTCTCCGAGAGGAGGTCTTGAGGTCTTCCCATTAGGGGTCTTGAATCCAAGTGGATCTTCTCCGAAGAGGTGACGGTCCCTCGCAATGGAGTAGATCCAGATGGATGAGTGAAGATCTATCTCACGTATGAGCTAACACAACGTGATAGAGGCAAAGGTGTCCCGTCTTTCGATGAGATGGTGGCTATCGTTTTAGAGGAAGTCGACTTTGATGATCCGACTATGAACGTGCGAGGACGTCGCGCCTTAGCAATCGCTAAACCAACTCCGAGGGGTTATTGACCACGCCGGAGCACGATCAACCTGACCACGAGGGCCTGTTTCCTGCGAGCAAACGACGAACAAGCAAGAAACTAAGATTGCAATCTGGATATTGCGAATATAAGATGAAAACTTTATTGATGAGGACATAAATACAATTGTTACACCCACAGCCCCTGCTGCTATACATACTAGACCAATTACTAAAGCTCGCGCATGCCAATTGAATTATCAGGTACTTTCGTTTCTTGGTAACGATTCTAATGTTCATGAGAATATGATGCTGCCTAAATTGGATACATTTGTTTTGCTTACAAATGAAGGGACTAGCTTGGACAAGAAAGATGAACCTTGGAGCAAGTTCAAGCATGGAGATGATGGCATGCGCAAGGGGAACAAGAACGGAGTTACAAGTGATGATTCCAGGACTCTGAAGCCACCATAATGAGTGCATGAAGCATGGGATGAAATATACAAGATGCCACTTCATAAATTTCGTCCAGAGGCTATTCGAGGTGCTGCGTCACCTTATTATTGGGCCAGGCCCATGTATTTTCGAAGTACTTAAGTATAGGCTGTTTTTAGAGTCCGTATGTGTGGGGAAACAAGAGTTAGGGTTGGTTTCGGACCCCTCCACCAAGGGCCACGAAATTCCCCCTCTCTCCTCCATATATACAGCCCTTAGGGCATCGTTTAGACTTTGGGTTTTGTTTAGCCTAAAAGTTCGCCATAGCTGCAACTTCGCGTCCTTCGTTTGTGTCCAACGACCAGACCAAGACGTCATAGAACCCCACCTTCATTAATAAAGCTTTCCTCTTTAATTCGCAATATCTAGATTGCAATCTCCGTTTCTTGCTTGTTCTTCATTTGCTCGCAGGAAATAGACCCTCGTGGTCAGCCTGATCGTGCTCCGGCATGGTCAATAACCCTCGGAAGTTGGTTTAGCGATTGCTAAGGCGCGACGTCTTCGCACGTTCGTAGTCAGATCATCTAAGTCGACTCCCATAGAAAACGATATCTATCTCGTCGAAACATCGGGACACCTTTGCCTCTATCAAGTGGTATCAGATTTTCAGGTAGCTCGGTGAGATTTTCCAGTTTTTCATAGTTTAGATCGAGTCTGTTCTTCATACCTACAGTCCACAAAAAAAGCCAAAAAATTTAGGGTTAGTTCATCATATCCGAACCAATCTGAGCCTTTGCATAGTCTTTTCAGTATTTTGCTTTGTTGAATTTGCGGTTGCATCGTCGTGTCTAGTTGCTGGTCTTAGTGTCTAGTGTTTTAGAGTTTCGAGTTCTGGTCATAAATTGTCACGCCGCCGCACCATCATCATCGCTCCTGCCATCCACCATCACCGCTTATCCGCCATCGATCCGTATCCATATACCACCACCAATCCGTCTCCATATACCATCACCAATCCGTATCCATATACCACCACCAATCCGTATCCATATGCCACAACCGCTGCCATATCCTACCATCATATATCCACTACCAATTCGAGTTCCTTTCATATTAGGTTTGTTTTCGATGTCCGTCTAATTCCGATTCGTGTTTCGTTGCCTGAGTAGGTCTCGGAAAAAAAAGTCTGGAGACCCCCGGGCAATTTTTAGGCCAAAATTTTCCTAGGCAAAATTTTTTCCCCTATCCTTTTGTTAGGCTTTTCTGAGTCTTTTGAGCCACATGCCATCATAGTGATTTTTTATCGCACTTTTTCGTCGTCGCTGCCCTGATTTCCGAAAAAAAAGTCAAAAAAAATTTCGTGCCCATCCTATCAGTTTGACGAGGGAAGAGTTTTGAGACACTCGTCATTATAGTGATTTTTCGCAAAAAAAAGAGCGCAAAAAAAAGAGGAGCGCAAAAAAAAGAGCGAAAAAAGTTCCAGAGTGTGCTTTTCCCTTGTTTACGTGCAGCGCCGTGATTTTGTTAGTGTTGTAGGCTCGCGTCTCTAGCACGGTCTAGCCTAGGAACAGCACAGTACCGTCGTTGAGCGTTTATTGAACTTTGCATCTCTGAATTGATTATTGCTGACCCTTTCTGCTACCATATTATAAGCCTTCCCAGCTCCACATACATCTACTCGTGCGTTTGACTCTCCCTGGTAATCGGTCTATCCAAGCTTTGAGAGTTTTGACTACGACAGTTGCCGATCACCGCCTGCTGCTGGGTAAGAACTGGTAAGAATTTGAGATTTGCTTGACGGATTTGTGACATCCACCACCACCTCTTGTTAGTAGTCTGTAGGATCATATTCTTGTGTGTTTGTATTGCTGCTAACCATGGCAGGATCACAAGCCGACAAGACTGACTAGGAGAACCTGACGAATAAGGAGTTGCATGATAAATTTCAGCAAATGATGAGTGGCCAGGTGCAAGATGTGCTAAACAGCTTTGAAGAGGCCTTGCAGAAGATAGATGGCATGGAGAAGACGTTTGAAACAAAGCTCGATAACAGGTTTAATGAATTGCTCACGCGTCTTCCACCACCACCACCGGCTACCCCTAACGCACCTCTACAACAACAACAATGGTAACAACAACAACGTCGCTTTCCAAATCAAGTGGGACAAGCACAGCGCATTCCCATTGACCCAGGGCAAAATTCTGGTGCCGCTGTTGATGCTTTTGCTGCTACTGCAGAGGTGGAGGACCATTACGAGGATGAGGTTGACCAAAATCAGAACTACGTGCAACCACCAGCACCACCACCACCAGGTCGTCCTCATGAATATCATCGCAACGGTAGGGCTGCACCACCACCTGAGGTACATGACCATCTTCCTAAACTAAAATTGAATATTTCACCATTTGAGGGTAGATATGTTCCTGATATATATCTTACTTGGGAGTTAGAAACTGAACAACGATTTACATGTTTACAATATCCTAAGGAGAAACGTGTTCCTGCTGCTGTTTGTGCTTTCACTAGCTTTGCATGTGTTTGGTGGTCTGAACATTGTAGATTATATCCTATTCCAGCTACTTGGGCTGCTTTGAGAACTACTATGCATACATGTTGGGTTCCACCATATTATCAACGTGAATTACTTCAAAAATTGCAGCGTTTAAGACAAGGAAAAAATTATGTGCTGTTCCTATCAAAAAGTACAAGAACTGCTCGACAAAGGTTATATACGCGAATCCCTTAGTCCTTGTGCTGTTCCTATCATTTTAGTGTCGAAAAAGGATGGTACGTCGCGTACGTGCGTTGATTGTAGAGGCATTAGTAATATTACTATTCGTTATCGTCATCCTATTCCTAGGCTAGATGATATGCTTGATGAATTGAGTGGCTCTACAATATTTTCCAAAGATGATTTGCGTAGTGGATACTATCAAATTCGTATAAAATTGGGAGATGAATGGAAAACAGCATTTAAAACTAAGTTTGGATTATATGAGTGGTTAGTCATGCCTTTTGGGTTAACTAATGCACCTAGTACTTTCATGAGGTTAATGAACGAAAATTTACGTGCTTTCATTGGATAATTTGTGGTAGTTTACTTTGATGACATATTGATTTATAGCAAATATTTGGAGGAACATTTTGAACATTTATGTGCTGTTTTTATTTCTCTACGTGATGCACGTTTGTTTGGTAACCTTGGAAAGTGCACCTTTTGCACCAATCGAGTATATTTTCTTGGCTATGTTGTTACTCCACAGGGAATTGAAGTTGATAAAGCCAAGATTGAAGCTATTGAGAGTTGGCCGCAGCCCAAAATGGTCACACAAGTGAGGAGTTTCCTTGGCCTCGCTGGTTTCTATAGGCGTTTTGTGACAAATTTCAGCACCATTACTGCACCTCTCAACAAGCTTACAAAGAAGGATGTGCCTTTTGTTTGGGGTACCGCACAGGAAGAAGCCTTCACGGTATTGAAAGTTAAGTTAACACATGCTCCTTTACTCCAACTTCCTAATTTCAATAAGACTTTTGAGCTTGAATATGATGCTAGTGGAATTGGATTAGGAGGTGTGTTATTACAAGATGGCAAACCTATTGCATACTTTTTTGAAAAATTGAGTGGGCCTAGTCTGAACTATTCTACTTATGATAAAGAATTATATGCTCTTGTTCGGACCTTAGAAACATGGCAACAATATTTATGGCCCAAGGAATTTGTTATACATTCTGATCATGAATCTTTGAAACACATTAAAACTCAAGCAAAACTGAACCGTAGACATGCTAAATGGGTTGAGTTCATTGAGACTTTCCCCTATGTCATTAAACACAAGAAGGGTAAAGAAAATGTTATTGCTGATGAATTGTCTCGTCGTTATACTATGCTTTCACAACTTGACTTTAAAATATTTGGTTTGGAGACCATCAAAGATCAATATGTTCATGATGCTGAATTTAAAGATGTATTGAAGAATTGTAAGGAAGGGAGAACATGGAACAAGTTCGTTCTTAACAATGGATTTGTGTTTCGTGCTAACAAGCTATGGAAAACATTGAGTTTATATTTAGCATTCATACGCTCATGAACATAGCTTGTTAGCACGAAACACAAATCCATTGTTAAGAACGAACTTGTTCCAAGTTCTACCTTCCTTACAATTCTACAATAAATCTTTAAATTCAACATCATGCACATATTGATCTTTGATGGTCTCCAAACCAAATATTTTAAAGTCAAGTTGTGAAAGCATAGTATAACGAAGAGACAATGCATCAGCAATAACATTTTCCTTACCCTTCTTCTGTTTAATGACATAAGGAAAAGTCTCAATGAATTCAACCCATTTAGCATGTCTACGGTTCATTTTTGCTTGACTTTTAATGTGTTTCAAAGATTCATGATCAGAATATATAACAAATTTCTTGGGCCATAAATAATGTTGCCATATTTCTAAGGTCCGAACAAGAGCATATAATCTTTGTCGTAAGTAGAATAGTTCAGACTAGGCCCACTCAATTTTTCAGAAAAGTATGCAACAGGTTTGCCATCTTGTAATAACACACCTCCTAATCCAATTACACTAGCATCACATTCAAGCTCAAAAGTCTTATTAAAATCAGGAAGTTGGAGTAAAGGAGCATGTGTCAACTTATCTTTCAATACCCTGAAGGCTTCTTCCTGTGCGGAACCCCAAACAAAAGGCACATCCTTCTTTGTAAGCTCGTTGAGAGGTGCAGCAATGGTGCTGAAATCTCTCACAAAACTCCTATAGAAACCAGCGAGGCCAAGGAAACTCCTCACTCGTGTGACCGTTTTGGGCTGCGGCCAACTCTCAATAGCTTCAATCTTGGATTTATCACCTTCAATTCCCTGTGTAGTAACAACATAGCCAAGAAAATATACTCGGTCGGTGCAAAAGGTGCGCTTTCCATGGTTACCAAACAAACGTGCATCACATAGAGCAATAAAAACAGCACGTAAATGTTCCGAATGTTCCTCCAAAGATTTGCTATAAATCAATATGTCATCAAAGTAAACTACCACAAATCGTCCGATGAAAGCACGTAAAACTTCGTTCATGAACCTCATGAAAGTACTAGGTGCATTAGTTAACCCAAAAGGCATGACTAACCACTCATATAATCCAAACTTAGTTTTAAATGTTGTTTTCCATTCATCTCCCAATTTCATACGAATTTGATGGTATCCACTACGCAAATCAACTTTGGTGGATATTGTAGAGCCACTCAATTCATCAAGCATATCATCTAGCTTAGGAATAGGATGACGATTACGAATAGTAATATTATTAATGCCTCTACAATCAACACACATACGTGACATACCATCCTTTTTCGGCACTAAAATGATAGGAACAGCACAAGGACTAAGGGATTCGCGTATATAACCTTTGTCGAGCAGTTCTTGTACTAGACGCATAATCTCCTTTGTCTCCTCAGGTTTGGTACGGTGTGGTGCACGGTTGGGTAATGATGCACCAGGAATTAAGTCAATTTGATGCTCAATCCCTCGAATAGGTGGTAATCCCGGTGGCACGTCTTGTGGAAAGACGTCAGCGAACTTCTGCAAAATGTTAGTGACAACAAGAGGCAAAGAGGAAGGCACGTCCTCGAATGAAAATAATGCCTCTTTGCACACAAAAGCATAGCAAACAGATTTGCTAAAGTCTAAATCATCAATATCAGATTTGGTGGCAATTAAACATGCACTTTTCAATTTAATTTCAGAAGCAACACTAGATGGTTTATTATTAGGCTGCATTTGTTGCTCAAATACTTTTGCCACAATCTGATTTTCACTTTTATTTTTCTCCTGTTTTGCTTTATTAGCTCTATTAATATCATATTTCAAAATGGAATCAGGAGTCATAGGAAGCAAAGTAATATTTTTATCCTTATGAACAAGAGTATACTGATTGTTTCTACCATGGTGTACAGATTTTTTATCAAATTGCCATGGTCTACCAAGTAATAAGCAACATGCTTGCATAGGTACCACATCACAATCAACATAATCAGCATATGTAGAGATACTAAAATGCACACGAACAGTACGTGTTACCTTAACCTTGCCACTGTTGTTGAACCATTGGATGTAGTAAGGATGTGGATGTGGTCTTGTGGTGAGAGATAGATTCTCCATCATCTCCATGCTAGCCAAGTTATTGCAGCTCCCTCCATCTATGATGACGCGAGCAGAATGTTCCTTCACAACTCCCTTTGTATGGAACAAATTATGCCTTTGATTTTGCTCAGCTTGTGTGACCTGCACACTCAAAACACATTGAGGAACTAAACATTCATACCTGTCAGCATCTTCAGGAGCCATGTATTGCGTCTCATGATCAGAATCATCTCCACCGTGTTCTTCACGTGTAATAAGAGCCAAAGTCTCCGCAACATTTTTTTCCGAAAAAGTTTACAAATGGTCTAAAAACTGCCTAGCCAGAATTTTCCAGACTTAGTTTTTTTTTGGGTTTGGAACTATTTTTCTTCTGCGGGTAGCACAGAATCTCAGGAGTCCTACTCTGTCACGACTTGAAGTATCGCGTGATCTAGAACTCGAAGACAAAGCAACAAATACTGGACTCGGACTAGGACTGGCAGCGGAGATGAATCTGGTGGAACTCGGATTGGTGGCGGCGATGATTCTGATGGAACTCGGAATGGTGGTTGTATATGGCGATGGTATATGTGGACTCGGACTGGTGATTGTATATGGCGATGGTATATGTGGACTCGGATTGGTGATTGTATATGGCGATGGTATATGTGGACTCGGATTGGTGGTTGTATATGGCAGCGGCGATGTATATGGTGGGGTGGTGGTATATGGCAATGATGATGACAATGGTGCGGCGGCGGCGCGACAACCTGTGAATAGAACTCGAAACTCTAAGGAACTAGACGCTAAGACCGGCAACTCGACACGATGATGCAACTTCAAATCAACAAAGCAAAACTCTAAAAATACTATGCCAAGGCTCAGATTGGTTCGGATATGATGAACTAACCCTAATTTTTTGTTGGCTTTTTTCACGGACCGTAGGTATTAAGAACAGACTCGATCTAAACTATGAAAACAGGAAAATCTCACCGAGCAACCTGAAAATCTGATACCACTTGATAGAGGCAAAGGTGTCCCGTCTTTCGATGAGATGGTGGCTATCGTTTTATATGAAGTCGACTTTGACGATCCGACTACGAACGTGCGAGGACGTCGCGCCTTAGCAATCGCTAAACCAACTCCCAGGGGTTATTGACCACGCCGGAGCACGATCAACCTGACCACGAAGGCCTGTTTCCTGCGAGCAAACGAAGAACAAGCAAGAAACTGAGATTGCAATCTGGATATTGCGAATATAAGATGAAAGCTTTATTGATCAAGGTGGGGTTCTGTGACGTCTTGGTCTAGTCGTTGGACACAAACGAAGTACGCGAAGTTGCAGCTATGTCAAACTTTTAATCTAAACAAAACCCAAAGTCTAAACGATGCCCTAAGGGCTGTATATATATGGAGGAAGAGGGGGGAATTTCGTGGCCCTTGGATGAGGGGTCCGAAACCAACCCTAACTATTGTTTCCCCACACATACGGACTCTAAAAACAGCCTATACTTAAGTATTTCGAAAATACATGGGCCTGGCCCAATAATAAGGTGACGCACCACCTAAAATAGCCTCTGGACGAAATTTATGAAGTGGCATCTTGTATATTTCGTCCAAGGCTTTATGCACTCCTTATGGTGGCTTCAAAGTCCTGAAATCATCACTTGTAACTCCGTTCTGGATCCCCTTGCGCATGCCATCATCTCCACGCTTGAACTTGTTCCAAGGTTCATCTTTCTTGTCCAAGCTAGGCCCTTCGTTTGTAAGCAAGACAAATGTATCCAATTTAGGCAGCATCATATTCTCATGAACATTAGAATCGTTACCAAGAAACGAAAGTACCTGATAATTCAATTGGCGTGCGCGAGCTCTAGTAATTGGTCCAGTATGTATAGCGGCAAGGGCTGTGGGTGTAACAATGGTATTGATGTCCTCATCACAACGCTAACCCTAACTAGGAGGAGGAGGTCTATTTATAGTCTTAGTGCAAATGGGGGTGAAGTGAAGGGGTATATGGGCCTCGGGCCCGAAACTGTGGGTAGACAGGTACCGTGCGTCCGGTCGTCCGATAGTCGCCGGACTTCCGCTCATTTTGGCTCGGTTGAGGTGGCATCGGATTTTCGAAGATGGTCGGTCGTCCGGTCGCCGGTCGTCCGGTGGCGTCGGACATCCGTTGTTTCGGCTCATGTGTGGTGATGCCGGTCGTCCGGTCCTGGCTGGACGTCCGCTCGCTGTAGCTTACGTTGGCGGGGGCCTGGGCAGGCTGGGGTTTCAGGTGCCGGACGTCCGGTCCCGATTGGTCGTCCGGTGGTTGTAGCTTTAGTGGTAGCTCCTCTTCTTGTCCTTGGCACTTGGTGTCCTCGCTGTCTTGTGTGTTGGATGTAGCTGCTCCGTGGCCTTCCATCGAGTACTTCATCACACATAGGGTCTCCGCATGAGATAGTAGCCATGTCTCATATGTAGGAAGTGGAAGTCCGGAGAGGAGTGAGTTCACCGTATCTTTAATAGCCTTTACTCGGGCTCTTGTCATTCGTCCAAATGGTGTCATAGGAGACATAGGTAGGTCCATGGGGAAGACCTTGGGATGCTTTGCATCAAAGGGTCTCTGATCGTAGTGTTGTATTAGTAGCATCCTGCAGTATCGTGTGTCCTACCTCAAATAGAAATTTTGTGCATTCTTAGGTACCAAGAAAACGACCGTGATGAGGCGAGGACGGAGACCCAAGCACCCAAGGAGAAGGAGGAGGAGGAGGAAATCCCCGACAAGCGCAAAGAAATGGAGGTGCTGGAGCCTGGCCATCACCCCACCCAGCCCCGGGTGCCTGGCCTTTGGACCCCTGGTGACCGGCCCCTTGCCTGGGTGACATACGCCCACCCCGGGTGCCCAAGCCATCACCCCCGGGTGCCTGGCTCCCTTCAGCTGCAAGCCCGCGGCCCTCTGGATGGTCCGGGTGCCCGCCCCCCCTGATGCATCTTCCTCCGGGTGCCTAGGCCACTTTACCCCGGGTGCCCGGACTCCTCCATTATGCCTACATGCATTTTGGGTTAAAAAGACCCTTGTACCCCTTTTCGCTCTTATTTCATCCCTAGCCTATATAATAAATCTTCCCCTAGCTCATTCTTGAGGATAGCAAAGTATATGAGAGATATTAGAGAGCTTTGCTCCTTGTATCCACTCCTCTAGGAGAGCAAGACCTCCTCCTGGAAAAGATCCCCTAGTGGATTCAAGAAAACATCTAGGGAAGGATCCCCATCATAGGATCATCAAGACCTCATCTCCCTTGTGGATTTGGGAAGAACTCTACCCTAGTGCTATTTTCCTTGAATTGTCCTTGTATGCTTCTGGATCTCTTGAATGCTACTCTAGTGGTTGTGTGACTTGGGTTTGTTTGAGTGATTCTCTTCTTGTGTTCTTGTGTGTTCATCACTTTTTCCCCTCCATGTGTGAAAAGGTCCCCTCTAGGGTTTCACCCTATAACACAAGGTTCTTAAGATTTCCGCCTCCACGTCGCCGTCAAGCGGCTAATCGGCTGCCAATGTTTACCCACCAAGCTTAGCGTCGACTGAGTGGAGGAGCGGTGGCCCTCCTGGGACTAGAGTGGCAGTGACCTACCATGTACTACTCTTCCTCACTACTGATAGAGGCAAAGGTGTCCCGTCTTTCGATGAGATGGTGGCTATCATTTTAGAGGAAGTAGACTTTGACGATCCGACTATGAACGTGCGAGGACGTCGCGCCTTAGCAATCGCTAAACCAACTCCGAGGGGTTATTGACCACGCCGGAGCATGATCAACCTGACCACAAGGGCCTGTTTCCTGCGAGCAAACGAAGAACAAGCAAGAAACAGAGATTGCAATCTGGATATTGTGAATATAAGATGAAAGCTTTATTGATCAAGGTGGGGTTCTGTGACGTCTTGGTCTGGTCGTTGGACACAAACGAAGTACGTGAAGTTGCAGCTATGGCGAACTTTTAATCTAAACAAAACCCAAAGTCTAAACGATTCCCTAAGGGCTATATATATGGAGGAGAGAGGGGCAATTTCGTGGCCCTTGGTGAAGGGGTCCGAAACCAACCCTAACTCTTGTTTCCCCACACATATGGACTCTAAAAACAGCCTATACTTCAGTATTTCGAAAATACATGGGCCAGGCCCAATAATAAGGTGACGCAGCACCTAGAATAGCCTATGGACTAAATTTATGAAGTGGCATCTTGTATATTTCGTCTCATGCTTCATGGACTCATTATGGTGGCTTCAGAGTCCTGGAATCTTCACTTGTAACTCCGTTCTTATTCCCCTTGCGCATGCCATCATCCCCATGCTTGAACTTGCTACAAGGTTCATCTTTCTTGTCCAAGCTAGGCACTTCATTTGTAAGCAAAACAAATGTATCCAACTTAGGCAGCATCATATTCACATGAACATTAGAATCGTTACCAAGAAATGAAAGTACCTGATAATTCAATTGGCGTGCGTGAGCTCTAGTAATTGGTCTAGTATGTACAGCAGCAGAGGCTGTGGGTGTAACAATGGTATTGATGTCCTCATCACTCCCCTTCTTGAAATGAAGTCGTCCTCGACGAAAGTTCATTGTCCTCACCCAAGTGAGGCTTCAAATCTGCAATGTTAAAAGTGGGACTAACCCCAAAATCTGCAGGCAGCTCAAGTTTATATGCATTATCATTTATTTTCTCTAACACCTTAAAAGGACCATCAGCACATGGCATTAGCTTTGATTTGTGAAATTAGGAAATCTATCCTTACACAAATGTAACCAAACAAGATCTCCAGGTGCAAACACAACATGTTTTCTACCCTTATCTCCAACAAGTTTATATTTAACATTCATACGCTCAATGTTTTCCTTAGTTAACTCATGCATTTTTAAAATCAATTCAGCATATTCTTTAGCATCAAAATTAACCTTCTCCGAAGATGGAAGAGGCAACAAATCAATAGGTGCACGAGGTAGGAAACCATACACAATTTCAAAAGGGCACATCTTAGTAGTAGAAAGCAATGAACGATTATAAGCAAATTCAATATGAGGCAAGCATTCTTCCCACATTTTCTTGTTATTCTTCAAAACAACCCTAAGCATAGTAGACAATGTTCTATTGACTACTTCAGTTTGTCCATCAGTTTGGGGGTGACAAGTAGTACTAAAAAGCAGTTTAGTCCCCAACTTAGCCCATAAACATCTCCAAAAGTGGCTAACAAATTTAGTATCACGATCTGAAACAATAGTATTTGGCACACCATGCAAGCGAATAATGTCACGAAAGAACAAATCAACAACATTAACAGCATCATCGCTTTTATGACATGGTATAAAGTGTGCCATTTTTGAGAACCTATCCACGAAAACAAATATGCTATCCCTCCCCTTCTTTGTTCGAGGTAAACCTAAAACTAAGTCCATAGATATATCCTCCCAAGGAACACTAGGTACAGGCAAAGGCATATATAAACCATGAGGATCGAGTCGTGACTTGGTTTTTTTGACATGTAGTGCAGCGAGCAACAAAACGCTCAACATACCATCTCATCTTTGGCCAAAAGAAATGTGTAGCAAGTATATCATCCGTCTTCTTGACGCCAAAGTGTCCCATTAATCCTCCTCCATGCGCCTCCTGCAACAACAAAAGACGAACAGAGCTAGCTGGAATGCATAGCTTGTAAGCACGAAACACAAATCCATCATTAAGAACGAACTTGTTCCAGGTTCTCCCTTCCTTACAATTCTGCAATACATCTTTAAATTCAGCATCATGCACATATTGATCTTTGATGGTCTCCAAACCAAATATTTTAAAGTCAAGTTGTAAAAGCATAGTTTAACGACGAGACAATGCATCGGCAATAACATTTTCTTTACCCTTACTATGTTTAATGACATAAGGAAAAGTCTCAATGAATTCAACCCATTTAGCATGTCTACGGTTCAGTTTTGCTTGACTTTTAATGTGTTTCAAGGATTCATGATCAGAATGTATAACAAATTTGTTAGGCCATAAATAATGTTGCCATGTTTCTAAGGTCTGAACAAGAGCATATAATTCTTTGTCATAAGTAGAGTAGTTCAGACTAGGCCCACTTAATTTTTGAGAAAAGTATGCAACAGGTTTGCCATCTTGTAATAACACATCTCCTAATCCAATTCCACTAGCATCACATTCAAGCTCAAAAGTCTTATTAAAATCAGGAAGTTGGAGTAAAGGAGCATGTGTCAACTTATCTTTCAATACCGTGAAGGCTTCTTCCTGTGCGGTACCCCAAACAAAAGGCACATCCTTCTTTGTAAGCTCGTTGAGAGGTGCAGTAATGGTGCTGAAATCTCTCACAAAATGCCTATAGTAACCACCGAGGCCAAGGAAACTCCTCACTTGTGTGACCGTTTTGGGCTGCGGCCAACTCTCAATAGCTTCAATCTTGGCTTTATCAACTTCAATTCCCTGTGGAATAACAACATAGCCAAGAAACGATACTCGATCGGTGCACAAGGTGCACTTTTCAAGGTTACCAAACAAACGTGCATCATGTAGAGCAGTAAAAACAACACGTAAATGTTCCAAATGTTCCTCCAAAGATTTGCTATAAATCAATATGTCACCAAAGTAAACTACCACAAATCGTCCAATGAAAGCACGTAAAACTTCGTTCATTAACCTCATGAAAGTACTAGGTGCATTAGTTAACCCAAAAGGCATGACTAACCACTCATATAATCCAAACTTAGTTTTAAATGCTGTTTTCCATTCATCTCCCAATTTCATACGAATTTGATGGTATCCACTATGCAAATCAACTTTGGAGAATATTGTAGAGCCACTCAATTCATTAAGCATGTCATCTAGCATAGGAATAGGATGACGATAACGAATAGTAATATTTTTAATGCCTCTAAAATCAACGCACATACGCGTATATAACCTTTGTCGAGAAGTTCTTTTACTTGACGCATAATCTCCTTCGTCTCCGCTGGATTGGTACGGTATGGTGCACGGTTTTGTAATGATGCACCGGGAATTAAGTCAATTTGATGCTCAATCCGTCGAATAGGTGGTAATCCCGGTGGCACGTCTTCTGGAAAGACGTCAGTGAACTCCTGCAAAATGTTAGTGACAACAGGAGGCAAAGAGGAAGGCACGTCCTCGAATGAAAATAATGCCTCTTTGCACACAGAAGCATAGCAAACAGATTTGCTGAAATCTAGATCATCAATATCAGATTTTGTGGCAAGTAAACATGCACTTTTCAATTTAATTTCAGAAGCAACACTAGATGGTTTATTATTAGGTTTCATTTGTTGCTCAAATTTATTTGCCACAATCTGATTTTCACTTTTATTTTTCCCCTGTTTTGCTTTATTAGCTCTATTAATATCATCTTTCAAAATGGATTCACGAGTCATAGGAAGCAAAGTAATATTTTTATCCTTATGAACAAGAGTATACAGATTGTTTCTACCATGGTGTACAGAATATTTATCAAATTGCCATGGTCTACCAAGTAATAAGGAACATGCTTGCATAGGTACCACATCACAATCAACATAATCAGCATATATAGAGATACTAAAATGCACACGAACAGTACATGTTACCTTAACCTTGCCGCTATTGTTGAACCATTGGATGTAGTAAGGATGTGGATGTGGTCTTGTGGTGAGAGATAGCTTCTCCACCATCTCCATGCTAGCCAAGTTATTGCAGCTCCCTCCATCTATGATGACGCGAACAAACTTTCCTTCACAACTCCCTTTGTATGGAACAAATTATGCCTCTGATTTTGCTCAGCTTGTGTGACCTGCACACTCAAAACACGTTGAGAAACTAAACATTCATACCTATCAGCATCTTCAGCAGCCATGTATTGCGTCTCATGATCAGAATCATCTCCATCGTGTTCTTCCCGTGTAATAAGAGCCAAAGTCTCCTCATCATAGTCACTAGCGGACTCATACCCACCATCCTCAGTAGCAATCATCACACGCTGAGATTGGCATTCTCTCGCAAAATGTCCTATTCCCTTACAACGATGACAAATAATATCACTTGTGTGCCCTGTTGTTGCCATGGAAGAAGAAGAGCTCTGCGCAGGTCCAGCAGGTGTGCTCTTGGCAGATAGTGGTGGTTGTGCCTGCTTTCTTGTATCACGGCTGGAGGTGGCACCTGATGGAGGTGCTGGTGGAGTGGAAGTAGAGGATGCACGTGGTGTCCATGATGAAGATCGACCTGCAGAAAAGTTAGTTCGCGCCAATGCCTGTCGATCCTGCACTTCACGTTCAGCTTTACAAGCAAGATGGAATTAACGAGTGATATTAGAATACTCCTTATACTCTAGAATGGTCTGAATCTCTCTATTTAATCCACCCATAAAACGTGCAAGCATAGCTTCATTCTCCTCAACAATACCACATCTAATCATGCCAGTTTGTATTTCCTGATAATATTCTTCTACATAATTTTTTCCTTGTCTTAAGCGCTGCAATTTTTGAAGTAATTCACGTTGATAATATGGTGGAACCCAACGAGTACGCATAGCAGTTTTCAAAGCAACCCAAGTAGCTGGAATAGGATATAATCTACAATGTTCAGACCACCAAACACATGCAAAGCTAGTGAAAGCACAAACAACAGCAGGAACACGTCTCTCCTCAGGATATTGTAAACATGTAAATTGTTGTTCAGTTTCTAACTCCCAAGTAAGATATATATCAGGAACATATCTACCCTCAAATGGTGGAATATTCAATTTTAGTTTAGGGATATGGTCATGATCTCATACCTGAGGGTGAGCCCTACCATTGCCATTATGTGCATGTGGACGACCTGGTGGTTGCGGTGCTAGTGGTGGCACGTAGTTCTGATTTTGATCAACCTCATCCTCGTAATCTCCCGCAAAATCATCCTCCTCCGCATCAGCAGTAGGAGCCTCAAAAGTATCAACAGCAGCACCAACAGTTTGGCCAGGTGCAAGAGGGAGACGGCTCGCTCGGCGGAGGGCTGTTTCGCGATGTGGAGGTAGTCGTTGTTGTTGTTGTCGTAGTGGTGCATCAGGTGTAGCCGGTGGTGGTGGTGGAAGACGTGCGAGCAATTCATTAAACCTGTTATCGAGCTTTGTTTCGAACGTCTTCTCCATGCCATCTATCTTCTCCATCGGCTCTTCAAATATGTTTAGCACATCTTGCACCTGTCCACTCATCATTTGCTGAAATTTATCATGCAACTCCTTATTCGTCATGTTCTCCCACTCAATCTCGTCGGCTTGTGATCCTGCCATGTGATGTAGGGTAGGAACCCTATAGGCCGATCTTCCACGAAAGGAGCGGATCCCATGATGAACACGAAGAACACGAGGAGGGAAACGAGGGGAAAATCACAAGGGGAACACAAGAGAATCACTCAACCAACAAGAATTTATCACACATGCACTAGATCGATGAACACGAATGTGAGATACAAGATCCATAGTCAACAACAGACGATACAAACGGTAACCGGTTCTTCTCCGTAAGGAGGTCTTGAATCCACGGGGGGATCTTCCCTTGGAAAGGGGGCTTGAATCCAAAGGGATCTTCTCCGTAGAGGCCGCGGTCTCTCTCGTGGAGTAGATCCAATATGGATGAGCGTAGCTCTATCTCTCAAATGAGCTATCACAATGCTAACCTTAGAAAGGAGGTGGAGGTGGTCTATTTATAGTCTTAGCCACAAAGGAGTAAGTGGGAGAGGGGTACAAGGCCAAAGGCCCGCGGCTACACACCGGCAGGTCCGGACGACCGGTGGGGGTCGGACGTTCGGTGGCTCAGGACGGACCAGACGTCCGGCGCGCGTCGGACGTCCGCTGATTCTTCTCGGGACAGGTGGCACTGGATTTCCGGTAAGCGTCGGACGTCCGGTGCCTGGGACTTGTCGGACGTTCGGTGTCGTCGGTCGTCCGGCGGCTGTAGAGGGTCGGACGTCCGATGGCTTCCGGTCGTCCAGTCGCTGAAGAATCTGCAGCTCCTTCTTCTTCTTCCGTCTTCTCTTCCAGGCTTCCCTCGCGGATGGTGTAGGTGTTCCTTGGCGCTTGCACTCCTCCTCGTCATCCATGAAGTTTCGACAATACCTATGGATGCACACGAGAGGGGTGTCAAGTAGTATACCATCCTCAAAGGGGTCAAGTGAACACGTGTAAAGGGGAAGATTCACCTTTAGGTATGAGAAGTAGATGTCGCACGTGTCACTTGCCAAATGGACTCTTGACATGGTGATGCCCGTAGGATGCTCCACATCATCTCCCCTCCCTTGGGAAAGATCCGACCTCGGATCGAAATCCAAATCACCATGGGAAAGAGATGGCATCGCCATGTAGGAGTGGTCGATCACCAAGTTCTCGTCATCTTGAAGCTCGAAATGGGCACTCTCCAATGTCGCACCGCCTCATGATTCCTTCAAAAGGAGCAAGGAGAACAAACACTTGGAAAAACAAATGCGGTTAGCGTTAGTGCAAAACCAAGCATTCAAGAGGTGATTCACCCAACAAGTGTTGTCATCAAGCATAGCATATGGTGTGACAAAGGATTGTGACATGGCATGTAAGCACATAAATTGAGCATAATGAAGGATATCATGGGGACAAGCATGTAAATGTGAGGTATTGATGCAAATATGTTGGACAAGTGAAGAAGCATCTACCTCAAGTTCATAGCAAGCATTCACAAATTGCTAATGAAAGGTCTATGGTAGGCATAGGAATCATTCACAACACCAAATAAAATGAAGTGTCTAAACACATGTGTCAAGTGTAAGACAATCCAATCATAATGTGCATTGGGTGTAGTGAATATCGCGTGGCACTCAACACAACAGAAAGAGCAGTTGTTCATCATGTGTGAGCAATCAAGTCAAGCATGGTAATCAAGTCGTGCAAGCTAGTAGTGCGAAGATGCAACATAGTAGAGGAAATCATGGAAATCATGTCATGTGATGTAGGGTGGAACCCTAGAGGGCCGATCTTTCACGAAAGGAGCGGATCCCGCGTTGAACACGAAGAACACGAGGAGGGAAACGAGGGGAAAATCACGAGGGGAACACAAGAGAACACTCGAACCAACAAGAATGATCACACATGCGCTAGGTCCATGAACACAAAGGAAGATACAAGATCCAAAGTCAACAACGGACGATACAAGAGGTAGCCGGTCTTCTCCGTGAGGAGGTCTTGAAGTTCTTCTCCAAAAGGAGGTCTTGAATCCAAAGGGATCCTCTCCGTAGAGGCCGCGGTCTCTCTCGTGGAGTAGATCCTGATATGGATGAGCGTAGCTCTATCTCTCAAATGAGCTAAACCTACGCTAATCCTAGTACGGAGCTAAGGGACAAGTATATATAGTCCAAGGGGTAAGTTGGGGGATGCCATGGGGTGAAACCCCTTTCACTGCACACAGGCAGGCGGTAGTACCGGTCATGGGGGCGGTTGTACCGCTGACGCTCAAGTACGGGTTCCTGGAGGTGCTTCCGGATGTGGTCAGCGGTTGTACCGGTGCTTGGGGCAGTTGTACCGGTCAGGTGGCTGTTACGGGGATAAACCGGTGCTGCACCGGCCTTGCACCCGCTCGATCACAGAAGCTTGGCCGGTTGTTGGGTGGTGGTCGAGCGGTTGCACGCTTGTGGGCCTTCAGCGGTAGTACCGCTTGGTGTGGGCGGTAGTACCGCTCGGGCTGTAGCAGCTGGCTCTCCTTCCCTTGCTCCTGCGCACACTTGGCCTTGGTCCTTAGGCTCTCCATGATCTCCTCGGATGGACCTGAGTATGCATAAGGTCCGCGCTTGAGGTAGCATCCATGTCTCACATGCGGAAAGGGAAGATTCGGAAAGGAGCAAGTTCACCTTGTGTCCAATGGCGTATGCATGAGGTCTCAACATGTGGGCACTAGGGGCTTGGGGAGAAGTCGTAGTGTACATGGGGATAATCATAGGATGCTCCGCATCATCCCCTCCTCCTTGGGAAAGATCCGACCTCGGATCGAAAACCAAATCACCATGGGAAAGAGATGGCTTCGCCGTGTAGAAGCGGATGTTCACCAAGTAGTCATCATCTTCAAGCTTGGAGTGGGCACTCTCCAATGTCGCACAGTCTAGTTATTCCTTCAAAATGATCAAGGACAACAAATACTTGGAAAAATAAATGTGGTTAGCGTTAGTGCAAAACCAAGCATTCAAGAGGTGATTCACCAGACAAGTCTAGTCATCATGCAAAGCCTATGGTGTGACAAAGAATCGTGACGTGGCATGTAAGCATATTAATCTAGAACAAGCAAAGAAATCATGGGGACAAGCATGTGAATGCGAGGTAGTGATGCAAATATGTGTGACAAGAGAAGAAACATCTACCTCAAATTCATAGTAAGCATTCACAAAGTGCTCAATGAAAGGTCTATGGTAGGCATAGGAATCATTCACAACACCAAATAAAATGAAGTGTCTAAACAAATGGGTCAAGTGCAAGACAATCCAAGCATAATGTGCATGGGGTGTAGTGAATATAGTGTGGCACTCAACACAATAGAAAGAGCAATTGTTCATCATGTGTGAGGCAATCAAGCATAGTAATCAAGTCGTGCAAGCTAGTAGTGCGAAGATGCAACATACTAGAGTAAATCATGGCAATCATGTCATGAGTGCAAATAATAGGCATAGGCAATGCACATGACATATCGCAAGCACGAACACAAAGCAAGATGAAATTATCGTCATAGGCATGGGGTACAAAGCAAACATAGCAATAGCAAGCAATATTTCCACCAAGCTTGCAAATACACATACAACTATGAGAATCAATCATCATGTGTAATGCAAATCATGGGTCACGAATGTATGGCAAAAGCATAGTAATGAGCATATCATGCAAAGTGAACATGGCAAGATGGGCATAGAGTATGTAGTGGACAATAACCCATAGCCAAGTGAGGGTCATGTAGAAGAATTGCGCGAAGAGAGCGGTGGGAAAGACAATCCAAGGGATCCCAAGTCATCGTTGCTCTCTAGAGCTCGTTTTGTCAACTCGTGGGACTGCGAGGTTGACAAGTATTCATGGGTACCTACACAAAAGAAATACAAACCAAAGAAATTGTGTGTGTGGTAAATGTACACATCATCCATCATGATGTGGATGTGCATGTGAGAGTTAGCACAAGATAAGCATCGCTCAAAGAAATTTGATGCATGGTATAAGAACATGTCATCCATCATGAAAGAATAGTTATTGTGTATAACACGATGGGGATGCAAATTGAGCATACAAGTATAAGGATCATGCAATGGATGGGAGTTATCAAAATCTCCTAAAATGTATGAGGAAACTATGGGGGTCTCCTCATGAGCAATATCGGAAACATCATATGGAGAAAATGGACAACATCCAAAACAATGCATATCCGAAGCTAGGTGATCATGGTATGGCATATGAGATAAAGGATGCAAAGGGAGCATATCAATATCATCACAAGAAAAACAAATGCCGATAACCATGGGCTTGTCATCTATGCCATATGTGCAAATTGGGTTTATGTTAATGGCATATGCATAGTCACTATGAAGAGATTGCAAATATGACATGTGATTGATCTCATGCATAGCATATGACAAGTCAAGCGGATTGGCAAACATGATGTGACCGAGAGAATTAGAACAAGAAATCCTATGTAACATGGCATCACAACTAAGAGACTCCACATGGCAATCATCATACTCATCATAAATGGGTAAATCATCGCATGAGGAAATCATACTAGCATGAAGCCTGTCAATAGGGGGATCAACATCATGAAAGCAATCAATGTCAACAATGTCCACTAGTGGGACTAGAGCATCACCGTCACCTATGTTACCATTTTCATTCCACTCAAGTGGTGTAGGTAAGGTGGGAAAGACCAAATGGTGGTCATCTTCATCTTGATGGAACCATGTGGGGGGTGCATCATATTCCACCATGGCCATCGTCTTGTCCAAAGGTAGGACGCAGTCGTCGTGAATCGGCGCGTCATCATAGATGGGACCTAGCACCAAATGAGAAGACACAATAGAGGTAGAGGTCAAGTCGTTAGTGTTGGATGTGGCCTCGCATGACCTATGAACTAACTCACTCTCTCTATGTGGTGGTTCACTCACTCCCTCCGAATAGGTACACTCAAACTCACATATGGTGGAGTCACTCATCTCACTCAAGTGGTGGGGGTTGTGTCTCTCCTCACATGGGAATTGTGGCAACACATATATGGGGCTAGTGGTGAAGTCACTCTCACTCTCAATATGGTGGCACAAGTCACTCAAGTCATCATACGTCGCCGTGGTCGAACGGAAAATCCTATGTTCAACCATCTCGTTGTCGTCACCGTGTATGAAGGCCGAAGATGGCACATCATCAGTCTCGCCTCCTAAGATGGAAGCATCATCCTTGCTCGCCACCTTGTCGCCCGCCTTCAAAGCTTGGTCCTTGAGGCTCTCCGTAGTCGTACTTGTCACCGCACCGTCTTGAAAAAGAGTCATGGAGGACTCGGCATCGTCAATGCCACAAAGAGGGATGGCGTCGAACTTGGGAGTATCATCTTGGAGCTCGTCGGGCTTGGACATCGTGGTGGTACTAGACTCATCCTCGTTCTCATGGAGCTTGGTCGTCGCGAAGTGAGCTTGAGGTAGAGAAACTTTGGCCTTCATGAGTTCTTGTTCCGCCTTGAGAGCACCAATGTAGTTGTCGTCGAGGGACTTGTAGTTCTCGAGGAAGATCGTCTTGGAGATGTTGTTGTGCAATCCCATCATGAAGTGGAACTTCATCGAAATGGGGTCGTCCACGCCGGCTCGTCTCAAGGCAATCTTTATCTTCTTGAAGTACTCGTCGATGGACTTGTATCCTTGGGTGGTGTTCTCCAATTGGCGTTGAAGTTGTTCCGTGTAGGATGGAGGCACAAACTCTCATCGCAAAGCTCTCTTCGTCTTGGGCCAACTCATGTCGTAGCTCTTCGAAGGTGTGTGAAGCCACCATGTGGACGCGTAGTCATGGAAGTTCCTTGTGGCGCACTTCACTTGATCTTCGGGAGGGACTTGATCTAGCTTGAGGTAGTCGTCCATCAAATGCTCCCACTCGAGATACTCCTCGGGTTCTTGAGTCCCATAGAAAGGAATCGTGTGGTCGATGTCGAGGTCGTAGTAGCTCGTGGAAGTCGCGGACTTGAGCTTGGGGAGCTTCTCTTGAGCGTAGTCTTGAGGTGCTTGTTGGCGAAGATGCCATATATCCGAAGGTGAAGATGCCTTGAAGTCGCTTGGCGAAGATGCCAAAGTGGTTGGTGTAGCCGTAGCTCCGTCTTGGTTGTGCTTGTCTCGCGGTCTTCTCTTGTGGTCATGAAGTTTGGACTTGGCGTGAAGTAGGGCTTGTTGCGACTTGTAGGTAGGCGCATCTCGAGCATCTTCATGATGATGTTGTCATTGTCGTGCTTGAGCTTGATGTAGATGTCGTTCGTCGTCGTCGTGCACATGTTGCTTGGAGGTGACTTGCCCTTCATGACGAGGTGGATCACAAACGTGATGGTGGTCGCCATGGAGATGTGGACGAGGACGACTTGCGCTTGCATCATTTTTGCGCTCCGAAGACTTGTGACTTGAACGTCGCCGCCTTGAGGATGATGAAGGGGTAGAATGGTTGATCAACAAGGTCCGAATCTCCTCCATCCTTGCATCTTGCTCCTCCTTTTGTGCGGAAAGCTTGTTCTTGATGTAGTTGTACACGCCATCGTTGTTGTGGAAGACCGGAGATGAAATGCCTTGCCTATCCATCACAAGATTCGAGCCAATATGAGTGGAGAAAGAGAAGAACGAATGCCAAATGTACCTTGACCAAAGTTGAAAGTGGATCAATGATCACTCCAATGTGGACAAGGAAATAGCACAATTGGTACCAATTCTTGTCGGTTTCTCACACCTACACAAATAAGGCTTATGGTGGAGCTCGGTGAGGATAGTGGCACAAAACAATTTAATGCAAAATGTTAGCAAGAGTCAATAATGTTGAAAGAGATTCACAAATTCTCAAGTGTAACAAGTAGACCAATAGCAATATGTGGCACACGGAAACACACACACGGATAGATAAATGGGGTCGTGCAACCAAGGATGAGCACAAAATGTGGAATCCACGGAAAACGCTCGTGTTGCACAACTCAAGAGAGACGCTAGCACGATTGCTCTATAGGCGGATACGACACTTATGCAGAACCTATAAGATGCAAAATGGATAAGCTTTCTATCCCAAGTATGCTATATATGTATTGTTCCCGGTGTATGATCCAAGATGATCGGATATGACAATCTTATGCAATGTGGTATGATGCTATGGCACTTTCTTACAAGCTTATTTGCTCTTTCTCTTTTGCTTAAAAGCTGGGTTTTTTTTCTTCTTTGTATGGCCACTTTGCGAAATGCACAAACCAAGATAGCTATTGTGTATATGCGGGAACAAACTTGAGGCACGAAGGATGATATGATACCAAGATGATACCGATATGGTATGGTATGTATGCAATGTATGGTGTAGATCACTAATGTGCACAATTAATGTTGCCGGCAATACTCAAATGGCTAGTCTCGATAGGCAAGTGACGCAAAATGGGCTAGGGGTTAATAATGCAATTTCAAGGGAATATACAATGGAGGGATACCATGATACCAAGATGATATGGAGGTTACCGTCCATGTCAATGATGAGTGGCGGTGATCTTGATGGAGATACCAAGATGATGGAGACTCGTCCCTAAGTAGCCGAAACACCTTAGGAAACGGAAAAACCACAACTCAAAATCTCAAGGACAAAAGTCAAATGGTGGTAGCGGGAAGTGGTGGTGTTGCACTAGGCAATGCGGAAGTGGAGGTTATGGTGGTGGACTATACACGGTGTCGGAGTTGAAAGCACGGTCCCTAAGTAGCCGAAACACCTTAGGAGACACAACTCACAACACAACCAAAATTGGGTTAAGTTGGGGTGGCGGAAGTGTATAGTGGTCAAGCCTATGCGGAAGTGGTGGTGGTGGTTGATGAAGAAGCAATCGTGCCTAAGTAGCCTAGACACCTTAGGAGACTCAAATCACTCCTCAAGCAACCACATATGCGCTGGGGATCAATATGGGTTAGGTTGCGGAACTCGGTGGTGGTGTAGCGGATGATGTGGTGGAAGCCCTAGGCAAAGATGCCAAAATTTGATGGAGTCAAAAGATGTTGGTGGTATTTTTCTGGGAAGGGGGATGTCAAGAGCTTTCCAACGAGCTAAAGAACGTCAAAATCGGAGTTCGGATGAATTAGTTATGGACGAAAAAAATTCAGCCAAAGTTGATATCTACAGGTAGCGGACGTCCGGAAAAAACGGTCGTCCGGTCGAGTCGGAAATCCGCTGATTCTGCTTGGATTAGGGTGTTCCGGTCGTCCGGTAATGTCGGACGTCTGGTGGTTCCTGCGGCTCCGGACGTCCGGTAAGGTGACGGTCGTCCGGTGTATCGAGGTCAACTCCAGATCCGAGATTCGGGACGCGATTTTGGGTAGAATTTGGGGATTTTGGGGTCAAAATTGATGAGACTTCGTGGATGAAAGATGGGGAAACTTGGGGAGATGCTAGATCCACTCGAAACCAAGCAAATCCATGGATGAAAATCAACAAAACATCATCAAACCAACAAATCAAAAAAATTGGGGCTATTTTTGGTGGGGATTTTCGAATTTAGGACGAAATCAAGCAAAAGAAGTCTAGAAAACGTTGGGGGAGGCTCCGAAATCGTGATCAACATGGCTCATGATACCAAGATGATGGTATCAAGAGACAAGCTGGCTCTGATCCAAGATGATGTAGGGTAGGAACCCTATAGGCCGATCTTTCACGAAAGGAGCGGATCCCGCGATGAACACGAAGAACATGAGGAGGGAAACGAGGGGAAAATCACAAGGGGAACACAAGAGAATCACTCAACCAACAAGAATAGATCACACATGCGCTAAATCGATGAACACAAAGGTGAGATACAAGATCCAAAGTCAACAACGGACGATACAAATGGTAACCGGTTCTTCTGCGTCAGGAGGTCTTGAATCCACGGGGGGATCTTCCCTTGGAAAGGGGGCTTGAATCCAAAGGGATCTTCTCCGTAGAGGCCGCGGTCTCTCTCGTGGAGTAGATCCGATATGGATGAGCGTAGCTCTATCTCTCAAATGAGCTATCACAATGCTAACCTTAGAAAGGAGGTGGAGGTGGTCTATTTATAGTCTTAGCCACGAAGGGGTAACTGGGAGAGGGGTGCAAGGCCAAAGGCCCGCGGCTACACACAGGCAGGTACCGGACGACTGGTGGGGGGCGGACGTCCGGTGGCTCAGGACGGACTGAACGTTCGGCGTGCGCCGGACGTTCGCTGATTCTTCTCGGGACAGGTGGCACCAGATTTCTGGTAAGCGTCGGACGTCCGGTGTCTGGGACTTGTCGGACGTCTGGTGTCGTCGGCCGTCCGGTGGCAGTAGAGGGTCGGACGTCCAGTGGCTTCCGGTCGTCCGGTCGCTGAAGACTCTGCAGCTCCTTCTTCTTCCGTCTTCTCTTCCAGGCTTCCCTCGCGGATGGTGTAGGTGTTCCTTGGCACTTGCACTCCTCCTCGTCATCCGATAAGTTCCGACAATACCTATGCATGCACAAGAGAGGGGTGTCAAGTACTATACCATCCTCAAAGGGGTCAAGTGAACACGTGTAAAGGGGAAGATTCACCTTTAGGTATGAGAAGTAGATGTTGCACGTGTCACTTGCCAAATGGACTCTTGACATGGTGATGCCCGTAGGATGCTCCGCATCACCATGGTTAGCAACAATAGAAACACACAAGAATATGATCCTACAGAATACTAACAAGAGGTGGTGGTGGTGTCACAAATCCGTCAAGCAAATCTCAAATTCTTACCAGTTCTTACCCAGCAGCAGGCGGTGATTGGCAACCGTCGTAGTCAAAATTCTCAAAGCTTGGATAGAGCGATTACCAGGGAGAGTCAAACGCACGACGTAGATGTATGTGGAGCTGGGAAGGCTTATAATATGGTAGCAAAAAGGGTCAGCAATAATCAATTCAGAGATGCAAAGTTGAATAAACGCTCAATGACCGTACTGTGCTGGTCCTAGGCTAGACCATGCTAGAGACGTGAGCCTAGCACACTAACAAAATCACGGCGCTGCACATAAACAAGGGAGGTGCACGCTCTGAATTTTTTTTCTTTTTTTTCACTTTTTTGCACTTTTTTTCCTCTTTTTTTGCTCCGCAACAATTTTTTTTCGAAAAACTCTACAAATGGTCTAAAAACTGCCTAGCCAGAATTTTCCATACTTAGTTTTTTTTGGTTTGGAACTATTATTCTTCTGTGGGAGGCTCAAAGTTGGGGAGTCCTACTCTGTCACGACTCGGAGTATCGCGTGATCTGGAACTCGAAAACAAAGCAACAAATACAGGACTAGGACTAGTGGGGGAGATGAATCTGGTGGAATCTCGGATTGGTGGCGGCGATGAATCTGGTGGAAATCGGACTGGTGGCGGATTTATGTTGCAGGTGGACTCGGATTGGCGTGATGGCGGTGGATATGTGGTGGCGTATATGGAAGCAGCGCTGATGATGATGCGGTGGTGATATATGGCAGCGGCGACGTGACAACCTGTGAACAGAACTTGAAACTCTAAAGGACTAGACGCAAAGACCAGCAACTTGACACGACGATGCAACCACAAATTTAACAAAGCAAATACAGAAAATATTATGAAAAGGCTCACATTGGTTCGGATAGGATGAACCAACCCTAAGTTTTTTTGGCTTTTTCGTGGACTATAGGTACGAAGAACATACTCGATCTAAACTACGAAAAACTGTAAAATCTCACCGAGCAACCTGGAAATATGATACCACTTGATAGAGGCAAAGTTGTATCGTCTTTCAACGAGATGGTGGCTATCGTTTTAGAGGAAGTCGACTTTGACGATCTGACTACGAACGTGCGAGGACGTCGCGCCTTAGCAATCTCTAAACCAACTCCGAGGGGTTATTGACCACGCCGGAGCATGATCAACCTGACCACGAGGGCCTGTTTCCTGCGAGCAAACAAAGAACAAGCAAGAAACTTAGATTGCAATCTGGATATTGCGGATATAAGATGAAAGCTTTATTGATCAAGGTGGGGTTCTGTGACGTCTTGGTCTGGTCGTTGGACACAAACGAAGTACGCGAAGTTGCAGCTATGGCGAACTTTTAATCTAAACAAAACCCAAAGTATAAACGATGCCCTAAGGGCTGTATATATGGAGGAGAGAGGGGGAATTTCGTGGCCCTTGGTGGAGGGGTCCGAAACCAACCCTAACTCTTGTTTCCCCACACATACGGACTCTAAAAACATCCTATAATTAAGTATTTCGAAAATACATGGGCCTGGCCCAATAATAAGGTGACGCATCACCTAGAATAGCCTCTGGACGAAATTTATGAAGTGGCATCTTGTATATTTCGTCCCATGCTTCATGCACTCATTATGGTGGCTTCAAAGTCCTGGAATCATCACTTGTAACTCCGTTCTTGTTCCCCTTGCGCATGCCCTCATCTCCATGCTTGAACTCACTCCAAGGTTTATCTTTCTTGTCAAAGCTAGGCCCTTCATTTGTAAGCAAAACAAATGTATCCAACTTAGGCAGCATCATATTCACATGAACATTAGAATCGTTACCAAGAAGCAAAAGTACCTGATAATTCAATTGGCGTGCGCGAGCTCTAGTAATTGGTCCAGTATGTACAGCAGCAGGGGCTCTGGGTGTAACAATGGTATTGATGTCCTCATCAACTACCAGCTGCACCCGCGTACAGGCGCCGGCTTCATGGTCGTTGTGGCAGAGGACGGCCGGGGGGGGGGGGAGCCGGCGATGTCCTTCGTCTGCTCCTGCGACAGTATGTCCAAGAGAGCTTCGGAGCGTGCCCAGATCGGATCTAGAAATGTCCTTCGTCTGCTCCTGCGATAGTACGTCCAAGAGATCTTTGGAGCATGAGGAGACCATGGTTGGAGTGGCGCTGACAAAAGGAAGGGACCGGAGGAGAATGACTGTGGGTCTTTGGCTATGGCTGGGGCTGAAGTTAATATATCGGGCGAATGGCAATGAGCTGCGGCAGACGTACGGAGGACTGGCACCGTAGTAGGTTCGTTGGTAGCTGCACGTCATTAATGTGGGCGCCGGACGGACGGATGGCCGTGGTGTCATTAACGCAGAGCGGTCTCTTGCACCGGGATGACGCATAGGTGGCACTCTCTCAGCTGCCCGCTGCTGCAATGCCGGCGCCAGTGAGAGGGCGCGTCTGCCGTGAATGCATCATTGACGTTCTGGAGCGACGGTGACTGTTTCAAGCAGGAAGCGCGCGCTAGCGATGGAAGGGGTTTCAGTGGGCCAGGGCGGTCAGACACTGGCGTGGTGGTATATTGTTCTTGTAGTTTGCAGAAGTACTTAATTAATATGGTAGTTCACTTTTTTTCTACGATCAACATACACCCTACAAAGCACCGTGTTCAAATTCGGCACTTCCCCGAGTTCATTTACCATATTTAGGCCATTATGTGCATTTTGTAGAAATTTACTACCACCATCCTGATTTATTGGTCCCCTTAGTATTTTGTGCCAAACATTGACTAGAGATTGAACTAAGAAAATAATAACGAATTTCACCAAAAATTATATCGTTGGATTCGTATTTCTATATCTATACCCCTATAGTAGTGTGCGAATAACTTTGAAAGATGGTCATTGGATGAAGCCAATCCGACGGTGCAGAGATGGAAAATCCGAGCACTACTGGCCATTGGATATCATCTACATTCCACCAGATTCTGCCACATCTACAATCTAGAAGATTCCAGGGTTGAACTTAAGCATAATGCTCAAACCTCAAAACACAAGCACTTCTCCTTTGTTCTAGAAGCTTATGTATCATAATTGCCCAAACTTTTTTCTAGATGAATTGCCATTGTTTGTTTTTTACTTTATGCTTTACAACACACAATTCCATGAATGTTAAAATAGATTAACTTTTTTTATAAAAACTATTGATTTTGAATAAGATGAACTATAAGTATTAAAGGAAAATCTACATCATGCATATATGACTCAAAGCTTACATGCTATAGTGTGGTATTTATTCATAATTTGGTTGCCAAATCTCATGCGTGCAATGCACGTGTACCTTACTAGTAAACATAGTTTCTAGTGATATTATTTTTCATTAGATGCATCAACCAGGACGGAGGTGCAGAAACATCAAATCCCACCTACAGCTACATGGGTGTGATGATAGGGACGTGGAATGCCGTTCGATCACGGTGCACGCACGCGATCCCCACAGCTGGGGTGGCGGCCAATCAGAAAACAACCCACAATAGGGTCACCGCACATAGTTTGCACAGGCTACGGAAAGTAACCGTGTGCGGTAGTAAATGACCAAGATTGAAAGGGAATCCAAATTTCCTTCATTGTCTGTCCTTGAGATATTGACCAACCAATGCACTATACGGTTGTCCGGCCACTCCGCCTTAGAGCTCTCACCAAGCGTCGTTCATGCCACCTCGCCATACACTAACCATTAAGTAAGCGATGGCATCTCGCCACGTCGAGTTCCCCGCCGCCCATGACCGCCCACAAAATGGTAGGGAAGCGATGGCATCCTGCCGTGCCGAGTTCATCACCACTTGTGACCTCACACCTACGTGGGCGAACTTTGAAGCTGCCAAGGCCGAATGGAAGGTAGAGCAAGAGGCGGCCAAAGCCGCACAGTGGGAGCGAAAAAGGCAGAAAGCACTCAAGAAAAGAGAGTCCCGCCGCCGCAAGAAAGAAGAGCACGCACACGCTGCTGCGGAGAGCTTGGCGGAGATCCAAGCACAGTGGGGTGTCGCCGACAAAGCCGGGAAGGAGAATGACGGTGTCTCACCAGCATGTGAGAAGTAGTAGTGCTAGTAGTTAGTTCGTTAGTTAGTGTGTGTGTGTGTGTCCCGTATATTTGTTTAATTAATTACGAGCATGTACCAGTACTAGTTACTACTGTAGGTTTTAGAGCAAATTACCAGTACATTAGCCTAGACTCAATATCAAAATTCTTATCATATGCATCAAATGGCATCTCTTTCTCTATAGGAATTGAGATGCATGTCATCTCACTTCCTATAATTTTCATATTCCTATAAAATTCCTATATTATGAACCAAAGGAGGCATCCACTTGAGTACAATAATACTGTAGCTAGCAGTATTGCTAGTACAATAGTTTTCTTCAAGAAGCGGAAATTCAACAAAGTCATGATGGTTCCTTCATCCGAGCAACTTTATAGTGGGAAAGGTTGGGTTGGCGATTTGACGGCTCATTAGTCATTATTATTGTGACGCAAGGATAGGGGTGACTCTCCCTTGGAGTTCTGCATGCATGGAAAGTGGACCAGGATGGTCGATGTCCCACATGTCAGCAATCGGAAGTATTCTTTTTGATATCGATGAGGAAGGAAACCGCGTGGTATAGTATCACTGCTGATTTATATTTATTTTTTACTTTTGATGAAAGCTAGTGTTTCAACTCTTACGACGAAGTAGTGCGAAACACGACACGTGTTGGATGTCCCACACGTCGGTGAAAGGAGTGGGACATGAAAAGTGTGTTTGAGCGTCTCCACTTCTTCCACTTCTAGGTTTGAGACCACACGTAGTACTAGTAGTATGTAATGATACAAAGTGCGACCCGGAGAGAAAGACACATCTAGTTGAAGGTCGCAGGCCATATACATAAACAAATATAAAACCTAATATGGGCCTCCAATTAATATATTAGTAGAGTACTTAGGCATGTACATCACAATATCACCATGCATTGCACATACAACATTTAGTGGTAGTAAGACAAATGCCTATATGCCATACATGTTCATACTATTTGTTCCATTCTACTCCACTTACTGCGCTACATTACTCAAGTTCGTACATCCCTGGGTACATTTACGTCTCGTAGTTCCAGTCCCATGTGTCCTTCATAGATGGAATGATCCATAATGGTGGGCAACGGGAGTCCATATCATCGCGGCTTCTTAGTTTGGCTCCCCATGATGGAGACTCATCCAAATAGAAGTGGCGTAGATCAGGGATAGGGGCGTTCAAGATATGAATACATCGGTGCGCAATGAAAATGCACCCGTTCTTCATGAATGGCAGGTCGTCGGCGTCGTGCACAGAAGGTGGCATCGTTTGCACTATGGGGTAGTTGTCCCCGATGAAAATCGAGTACTCTTCAAGTGTGTTCATCCGCACCCAAGTAACATCATGGGGGTCAAACACGCCGCCGTCCATCTGGTACACCTGGCATCTCAAACCTTGATACATGTTGACGTGCATGGTTAGGGTCCATGCAGTATAATAAGGTGATGCAAGTAGAGGATATGGATTAAAATAAAATACTTTATATTGCTTATTTCTATGAGGGGAAGGGAAGCAATGTATAGACCATCTGCGGCACGGGCGACGACAAACAATGTGAGAGTGTTAGCTGGGCCATGTACATTAATTAAAGTAGCAGTAGTTTTGTTTGATGGGATTATGGCTACCTAGCTAGTACTACAGGGAATTGAAATTGTTAAGTCCTTTATAGTTTATACAACTGGCATTATAAAGTTGCGTAGATGACTATCCCGATCAATAAAAAAAGACGGAAAGAACTACTCCTGCTCCTGGAGTATAAAGAGACATGTACTGAAATGTTATAAGATGACATGGCAATAAGATATACGATAGTTCCTGGCTCTACTACTCTGGGACCGGAGAGAAGGGATTACCTGGGTACATGATCAAGGTCTGATCGTGATAGATCGTGGCACCTTCTTGCCCTTTAATGGTACCATGGGTAACGACTGCTAAGATAGTACATCCCAACTGGGTGTCATCAGCTACAAGCTTCCAAGTTAGACCAAATTCCCCATGCACAACCACCTGCATAATTGTGCAAACAAGGCGGAATTCATAGAAACTAGATGAAAATCATTACATTTTGAAAACTTTTCATATAAACCAGACGAGATACATTACATTTTTCATACAAACCGGAGTAAAACCTACTCTAAACAACTTGCAAGTATAATGCGGGCGGCGTAGGGAGGACAGCTGACTGTGGTGTCGTTTGAGGCTACATATAGTGGGGAGTATTATATACAATATACTAGTGCATGATACTAGTGTATGATATACTACTTTTATAGTGCATAGTATCATAGAGTAGGAGCATATATCATCATATTTATTGCGATGCATAACCCCCTGTCTCTTCTTTAATTCTCTGCCACATCACCATGTCTTCTATTCTCGAGTGTATGTACCATCTAAGTTACCACCACTATGGCTAGCCTCGACGCGGAGCAGTCGCGTGCACCGGGAAGCGACGCTCTCTCGACTGTCGTGCTGCTTCAAAGCCGGCACTAGTGAGAGGTCGCCTCTGCTCTAGCCAGGCATTAATGTGGCACTGCGCTCTGGGCGATGCTGACCGTTTCAGGCGGAAAGCACGCGCCGGGAAGGGAGGGCGTTTGGGTCGGCCAGGGCATTCAGACGCGGGCGTGGTGGCGGTATTGCTTTTGTACCATTTCAGGTGTAGCACTGGTAGTTTGCAAAACTACTCAATTATTGCACTCAGTTTCCTAAACAAATTGTCGTAAACGTTTCTTGCAATGCATGCATGCGTGACCAATATAAATGACCAATAAAAAACTACTACACAATGATTTAATGCACATTGTAATCTCAACATGTGACAGGGAGCTCTAAATTTGAATTTGAAACTTATAAAATGAAAAAATTCAAAACAAATAAACTGGAAGAGGAGTATACCATAGGATGTGTCCCATATGAAACAAGTCCCCTGGTTTGTCACCGCGAAGATGCAGTTAGAAAGGAGCACAATGTCTTCGTACTCGTACGACAACAAATCGGCCACAGAAAGCATGGTCCACCTTTGACCGCCATGTGCAGGGTTTGTGAAAGCATCGCGATGTCGAACACCGTGATGAGAGTATAATTTTGATTGGCGTACGACCTTATCGGGGCTTCCGAGATTGCTATCTTCTTCAATCTCATCTTCGTTCGATCGTACCAATTCAGGCGATGGCCCATTGCATGGGTGATCCCAATGTTGGACAAAGGTTCTACGGAATGGTGTCACCGTTGTAGATGTTGTGCAACTTGATGTTGGTACCCTCCCGTACATACGCAAGCCAATCTCCACTGGCACCAAGCCTAACCTGTGAAACAATGGGCAGCGGGGAATTATGAAATGGACATGGAAGTAGTCTTTAGAATGCATTCACTACGTGATCAAACTCATAAGTTACCTGCTTATCGGAAAAAATCCGAGTGCCCCTCAACGTTGGCATCTCAAGGGGTGTCAACATGCAACTACAGCCACGCCGCACTGGGGAGACCCCCAAGGAAACATCCTCGTCCTCGAGGACGCATGGCAGACTAACTAGCATGGCCTTCTCCCAACGCATATTTATGCATCCTCTTAAAAAATTTGGTGCAAGTATTGCTAAGTTTTTCGGATGTGAGGAAGTCAGAGCGACTCACGATTTGTCCCAAAGGATCGTCGTCCAAGGTCTCCCAACCTCGACGAGGGCGAGAAGCACCACCGCCTTGCGAATCCATGGCAATGGCGACCAACTGCCTTGTTCCTTGTGGAGTTGGTTTACACTAGAGGAGATGGTAACTGCAGGGCTTCGTCCCTTTGAAAAGGATGTTCTGTGGGCGCGCACTAGTGTAGTTTATATTTGAGACTAGCAAGAGGCTCATGCATTGCACGGAATATCAAGATGCATTTATATGAGATGTTTATCGATGAATATGAACGAGGGAAGGCCTATGGGCAAATGTGGAGAGATGTGCGGGTACCTTTTTGCAAAATTGCCATAGTTTGCTTTCTATCCATCAGATGTAGATTGGGCGGTCTATATATTGTAGGATAGCAGGCACACCATCATCACCAACTCGATTTTTTAGAAGAGTAGACAATATTGCAGGATGCCAGGCACATCATCATCACCAACTCGGCCTTTTATAAGAGTAGAGATAGAGATTAGGGAGCTGGCGGGCGGTTCATTGTACGGCACGTTCGCGTCCATCCACTAGCCCAGAATTAAAGCATGCACGATATTTCAGCAACTGGGATTAGTTGTTTTCCACGTGCATGGACCAATGGGGACTAGTGGACCTGGTCGCCCTTTTTCCAGCACGCCTTTGACGAGTACGTGCATGACATGTCTGCATGAAAATCTTGCATGACCAAACCGTGTGAAGCGGAGCGGTAGGCTGTCGAAGTACATCATGCATGTTGCATCCATGTCATCCACACACAACCTAAAGGCTAATTCATACTCTGCTGGACTATACTGTACTACTATGCATTGTTTGGCATGAACGTTCCTTGGAGCTCGTTCTGCAACTTGTGTACTCCACAGCCCGCTTCCCTTCTCCTTCCTCTTCCACCGCCTACGCACGTCCGCGGGAAGCGACCGGTCAACCCTTATATAGGAGTTCTAGCACAAAAAGATGCATGCATGACCACATGAATTTCCTTTCTCTTATCTCTATGAAATAAATGTGGCATGAAACTCAAAGCCCTTTAAGTCTGAGTATAATGGAAATCATCGTCCTCCTCCGGCTCTGCTTCGCACGCGTCGTCATCCTCCTGTTTTGGCTCTACGTCGTCGTTCTCCTCCTATGGCTCCGCGTGCTGCTCCGCCTCCAACGCCTCCTCATCCGACTCTGGCTAGTTCGGACTCTGGAGGTAGGGCAGCTGCAATCCGGGCTTCGCGCTGCCTCCAGATCTCTGGAAGCAGCTCAAAGCACCACTCCAACGGGAGCATGGCGTACGTTGTTACCTTCAGTCGGGCCATGGCTATCAGCCGACTGTGACCGGAGAAGAGGCGGTGATGTAGGGTGGAACCCTAGATGGCCGATCTTTCACCAAAGGAGCGGATCCCACGAAGAACACAAAGAACACGAGGGGAAACACGAGAGAATCACACAAACCAACAAGAATGATCACACATATGCTAGATCCAAGTACACATAGAGATCACACGATCCAAAGTCAACACAGGACGATACAAGGGGTAACCGGTTCTTCTCTGTGAGGAGGTCTTGATGGGGGTCTTCTCCGTGAAGGAGGTCTTGAATCCAACGTGGATCTTCCCTGAAGAGGAGCCACGGTCTCTCTCAAGGAGTAGATCTGTATGGATGAGCAAAGCTCTATTTCAAATGAGCTAAACCAACGCTAACCCTAGAAAGATGGAGGAGGAGTATATATAATCTAGGTGGGCGAAGGGTGTACATGGGCCACGGCCCTTACACTGCACGCAGACAGGGGAGGCCGGATGTCCGGGCGTTGGGCCGGATGTTCGGGCTGTCACGAGGGGCCGGATGTCCGGGTTGGGGTGGCCGGATGTCCGGGCTGGAGGAGCTGGCCTTGACGCTCTTTGGTTGGAGGGTGCCGGATTTCCAGGGGCGAGGCCAGATGTCCGGGAGTTGGCAAGGCGCCTGATGTCCGGGGCTGATGCCGAATGTCCGGGGCTTGTAGCACTTCGGCTGCAGGGCCGCTGCTGTTGCTGAAATCTTCACGGGCCGGATGTCCTAGATTATGGCCGGATATCCGGGGCCTGGGAGTTGTTCTTGACTCCTTCTGTTGGTTCTCTTCATCCGTGAACTTGGGGACTTGTCTGTCTTCACGTGCATCTCCGGGAGGGTCCTCTTGATAACTAATCATGCACAACATCTTGGACTTAGGTAGTAGCCATGTCTCGAGTGGATCATATGTGATATCACTAAGGAAAGAAGTCACCTCGGTCTCGAGATCTCTAGCTCTAGCTCGTGTCATAGGTCCTCTTGGCACTTCGTGAGACGATGGTAGGTCCATGGGGATGACCGTAGGATGCTCCGCATAATCTCCCCTCCCTAGGTAAAGATCCGACCTCAGATCGAAATCTTCATCACCATGGTAGGGAGAGAGATCTTTGACGTTCAAGATTTCGCTCACGGAGTACTTGTCTCGTGGAATGTCGATCTTGTAGGCGTTGTTGTTGTAGCGTTCAAGCACCTTGAAGGGTCCATCTACACATGGTTGTAGTTTGGACTTGCGTTCATGGGGAAATGGTCCTTGTGAATGTGTAGCCACACAAGATCTCCAATGTTGAACACCATTGGGTACTTGTTGATGTTGAGCTTGGTCGCGAGTCATTGTACTTGGCGCTCAATGGTGTGCCTTGTATCTTCATGCATCTTCTTGAGATAGTTGACTCGTGCACTCGCGTCCATATTTGTGCGCTCTTGTAGTGGTAGAGGGAGAATGTCCAATGGGGACAATGGGTTGAAACCATAGACGACCTTGAAGGGGGACTTGCCGGTAGTCGAATGTCTTGCTCGGTTGTATGCGTACTCAGCGATAGGTAGACACTCCTCCCACTCCTTTATGGTCTTCTTGATTAGCACGCGAAGTAGAGCGGAAAGTGTGCGGTTGGTCACCTCCGTTTGGCCGTCGGTTTGTGGATGGTAAGCCATGGAGAAGAGTAGCTTGATTCCGAGCTTGGTGCATAGGTTTTTCCAAAAGAATCTTAGGAACTTGATGTCGCGGTCCGAGACTATCGTCTTTGGTACTCCATGGATGCGCAATATTTCCCTACAAAAGAGATTGGCAACATATGAAGCATCGTATATCTTGTTGCAAGGAATTAAATGAGCAATATTAGAGAATCGGTCCACAACAACAAATATTGAATCCTTTCCATTTCTAGTTCTAGGCAAACCAAGCACAAAATCCATGCTAATATCTTCCCATGTTTAGTATGGAATTGGAAGAGGCATATAGAGACCATTGGATTGAGCTTTAGGCTTAGCTTTGCAACATGTAGAGCATCAGTTGGTGAAGCGGTTGACGTCGCAGAACATCTTGGGCCAATAATAGTTCTTGGAGAGCGTAGCAAATGTCTTGTCGCATCCAAAATGTCCCATTAGTCCTCCGCCATGAGCGTAACGAAGAGAAGACTCGGGGATGTAAAGTTTGTTAGCTCTCATAAGATAATCATCTTGTGATGTAATAGCGTTCCCAAGATGTTTGCGTCAAACATTTGGCATAAGGAACAGCAAAAGTAGGATCATGCGCATACAAGTCTTTTATGTGCTCAAAGCCAATGATATCCAATTCAAGTGTAGTAACAAGCATGCATATGCGAGAAAGTGCATCCGCCAAAACATTTTCCTTACCTTTAATGTACTTGATGACATAAGGAAAATACTCAATAAACTCACTCCATTTTGCATGATGCTTGTTCAACTTAGTTTGACCCTTAAGGTATTTAAGTGTTTCATGGTCGGCATGGATGATAAATTCATGAGGGAGAAGATAATGTTCCCATTCATGCAAAACTCGTACAAAAGCATTTAGCTCTTTGTCATAGATGGGGTAATTGAGTTGCACTCCCGAAAGTTTCTCACTAAAGTAAGCTATGGGGCGCTTCTCTTGCGTTAACACACCTCCTATGCCATTACCACTAGCATCGCAATGAATCTCAAAGGGTTTGTCAAAGTTGGGTAAAGCAAGCACGAGAGCATGAGTAAGCAAATTCTTAAGCTCATTGAATGCGGTATCTTGGGATGGTCCCCAAACAAAGGGTGCATTCTTCTTACTCAAAGCGTGCAAAGGTGAAGCAATGGTGCTAAAGTCCTTCACAAATCTACGGTAGAAACCGGCTAAACCAAGGAAACTACGCACATGTTGCAAGTTGGTTGGTTGCGGCCAAGTTTTAATAGCATTAATCTTAGATTCATCAACATGAACACCCTTAGAAGACACAGCGAAACCCAAGAAAACAAGCTTGTCAACACCGAAAAGGCATTTGTCCATATTAGCAAAAAGGTGCTGATGTAGGGTGGAACCCTAGATGGACGATCTTTCACGAAAGCAGCGGATCCAGCGAAGAACGCGAAGAACACGAGGGGAAAATCACAAGGGGAACACAAGAGAACACTGAAACCAACAAGTATGATCAGACATGTGCTAGATCCTCGAAACACAAAGGGATACAAGATTCGAATCAAACAAAGGACGATACATAGGGTAACCGGTTCATCTCCTTGAGGAGGTCTTGATGGGGCCGCCCAAGAGGGGGGTCTTGAATCCAAGGTGGATCTTCTCCAAAGAGGGGCCGCGGTCTCTCTCAAGGAGTAGATTCGTATGGATGAGCGAAGCTTTATCTCTCTAATGAGCTATCACAACGCTAACCCTAAAACGTAGGTGGAGGGGGAGTATATATAGTCTAAGGGGCGAAGGGGTACATGGGCCTTGGCCCGGATGCACTGCATGCAGGCAGGGAAGGCCGGACGTCCGGCGACGGGCCGGATGTCCGGGGCTTCACGGAGAGCCGGATGTCTAGGCTGGCAGGCCGGATGTCTGAGCTGGCAGGCCGGATGTCCGTCCTGGAGGAGCTGACTTTGTTGCTCTCTGTTTGGACGGCGCCGGATTTTCGATGGCGAGGCCGGATGTCCGGGACTTGGCGAAGCGCCGGATATCCGGGGTTGACGCCGGATGTCCGGGGCCTGGAGCACTTGGCGGCTGGGCGGCTATTGATGTAGTGGTCGTCTCCAGCGGCCAGATGTCCGGTCCTGGGGTCGGATGTCCGTGTCCTGGAGCTTCCTTCTTCTCCTTCGGCGTTTCTCTGCATCCGTGTACTTGGCGGTTTGTTCAACTTCACGTGCATCTTCGGGAGGGTCTTCTTGATACCTAATCATGCATAATATTCCGGACTTAGGTAGTAGCCATGCCTCGAGAGGATCAAATGGGATACCACTAAGGAAAGAAGTCACCTCGTTCTCGAGAGCTATAGCTCATGCTCGTGTCATGGCGATGATCGTAGGATGCTCTGCATCATCTCCCCTCCCTTGGGGAAGATCCGACCTCGGATCGTGATGCTCATCACCATGGAAACGGTTGTTGTGGGCGGACTTGTAGTTGGATGGAGTTGAAGACATTGTGCAATCCAAGTACTCCAAGGTGTCATCGGAGTGGTATACATGCAAGAAAAGCAAACAAAAACGACACTCGAAAATACAATGGTTAGCGCACACAAAGTGTCCATCAAGAAAGTATGAGTCCGTACGGCATGAATGTTTGTGACAAAACACATGAAGCTTAGCAAGATGATATGGAATGAGATGTAAAGCCTTCATGGGAGCAAATGCATTCATTGTGCACACAAATGTATTGTGAATGTGACTAATGCAACCACGGTGCAAAATGATGTCATAGAGAGACGGTTTATCAATAGCATGAATATGGCAATGGATGCTGAATATGAATATGTGATCATGCAATTGATGATGGGCAATATGATCATGATGTATATATATGCCATCAAGAAAGATCACAACAAATTTGCTAAGAAAGTGCACAAGCTCATATATCATGGATGACATGGAAATAGATGCAACAAGGCAATCATAATGTGGGTCAATCCATGCATAAGGTGCAAATTTGTTATGGGTGGTGTTGTACCATATCTCGATGTCGTGGCACTCCTCAACTTGAAGGTGCATAGGGTCCATCTCCAATGTAGGTCCTCCATCCAATAGATATATCATGTAGACAACAAGAAAGAGGCAACAATGAAAGAACGACCCATCCAATATGCGTATTTGAGAATGGCTCAAAGGGAATGAGTTGACCTTTAGGAGGATGTCAAAAATGTTGGTGTTGTGCATCATGTACGCCTTCACATGACGAAGGTGTTTTATGACGGTGCCACCTTGTGAATCCTTCAAAATGAAAGAACATGACAAACACTCGGAAAAACAAATTAGGTTAGCGGAAGTGCAAAACCTATCATTCGTGTGGTAAGATACCCAACAAGTGTATGCATCATGCTCATCATAAGAAAGGACAAGGGATCATTTCATAGTATGGAGGCATATGATGCGAGAACAACCAAATACAAGATGCTCAATCAAACAAGCATGCATCGCAAGTAATATGTCCAAGTCTCCACAATCAATAGGCATAGATGCAACAATTGGAGGCAAGCGACAATCAAGAAGATATATCATGTGAGAGGCATGAACATAAATGTCATCAACCCAAGAAAGCGAGTAATAGTGGAACATGGGTGATGTGACAAAGCAAGCAATAGTTATTAAGTCAAGCAAGCTAGTACTGCGAAGATGCAACGTACTAGAAGGAATCATGGCAAGCATATCATGGGTGCAAATAGTGTGCATGAATATTTCACATGACATAGCACAAGCATGAAAGGAGGATATGAGCAAAGAATTATCAATGTATTAGCGAGAGGCCATATGTAAATAGTAATGGGACATTATGACTCTCCCAACACAACAAGAAAAAATAGCATGAGGCACATGGTAAACATGGTAATAGCAACAAGGATCTCCACCAAGCATGCAAATACACATAGGAGTAGCATAATGGTGAATCATGGGTAGATGCAAGCAAGGGTCACAATTGCATGGCAAAGACATAGAAATAGGCATAACATGCAAAGTGAACACGATATCATGGGCATAAGGTGACAAATTGTACATAGCCCAAAGCCGTGTGAGAGCCAAGTAAAAGGAATGCGCGAAGTCGTTGTGTGAAGAGGACGGTGGTAAGAATAGTCCACGGGATCCCAAGTCATCTTTGCTCTCAATAGCTCTTTTCGTCAACTCATGGGATTGTGAGGTTGACGATTGTTCATGAGTACCTACACAAAACAAAGACAAAGGGAAAATTGTGTGTGCGTGGTATATGTACACATCATCCATCATGATGTGCACGTGCTTGTGTTGGTTAGCACAAAATATCCAGTGCTCAAATAAATGAGATGCGTGATATAGAAACATGTCATCCATCATGAGAGGTTTGTTATTATGTGTAGCATAATGGAGACTCAAATTGTGCAATGCATCATGAGAATTATGTAGAGCATTGTTATTCATGGAATGCATATGGTGCAAGCAATTATGGGAATCATGCAAAGTATGAAATGCATCAAAATCTCTTAATATGTATGAGGAAACAATGGGGGTCTCCTCATGAGCATTAATGGAAACATCTCTTGGAGAATATTGACAACATCCAAAACAGTGCGTATTTGGAACAATGTGATCATGGAATGGCATAGTGGATGAATTTCACAAATCATGTAAAGGAAGCATGACAATATCATCACATGAAAAACAAAAGCCAATGACCATCATCTTGTCATCTATGCCATAAGTGCAAATGGGATTTATTTTAATGGAGCATGCATAGCTACTATGTTGATATTGAAATGATGCAATATGGGATATCTCACTCATAGCATATGACAAGTTTAAAGGATTGTCAAACATGACGTGACCAATAGAATTTTCGCATGATATCCTATGGAGCATAGAATCACAACTAGGCAACTCAACATGCTCATCATCATATTCATCATAAATAGGTAAGTCATGACATGAAGAAGTCGCACTAGCATGAAGCATGGGAATAGGTGGATCAACATCATGCAAGCAATCATTGGTGAGATAGTCCACTAGTGGGACAAGAGAAGCACCATCACCTATGTTACCTTTGGAGCATAGCTCATGTGTTGTAGGTGAGGTGTCGAAGACGAAGTCGTGGCTATCTTTTTCTTGATGGAACCATGTGGGGGTGCATCATCGTCCACCATGGCCATCATCTTCATTTGAGGTACGGACTCATCGAGGATAGGCATGTCGTCATGTAGGAGACCCAGCACCAAAGAAGAAATCACACTCGGAGTAGAGGTTAAGTCGTTAGAAATCATAGTGGCCTCACATGCCGTGTCAACTACCTCACTCACTAAGTGTTGTGGCTCACTCACTCCCGGTATGATGCTCTCACTCATATGGTTGGTGGAGTCACTCAAATGGCTCTCAACCTCACATAGGATGTGTGGCATGCTCTCATGTGTGGGGCTAGTGGTGGTCACACTCATCCTATCATAGGAAATGCACTCAATGTCATATATGGTGGAGTCACTCATCTCACTCATGGGGTGGTGGCTCTCCTCACATGGAAATTGGGGCATCTTGTCATATGTGGGTGTCAAAGAGATGTAGGTGCAAATGTCTCCATGCTCAATCATGTCGTGGTCGTAGCTGTGGATGAAGGCCGAAGATGGCACATCATCACTCTCCTCTAAGACCAAAGATAAGGTCTCATGTGCGGTCTCATAGCTTGACTCGTAGTATGAGTCCAATATGGGCGCCGTCTTCATGTTGTTGAAGAGGTTCATGCTCGTCGCCGTGGTCGAAGGGGATGGCCCTTACTCGACCTTCTTGCCGCCATCTTGTAGTTGGAGGTCCATATGATGTGGCACCTCGGAGCTCGTCTCCATGACCGAAGGGAAATTCCCATGTTCGACCATCTTCCTTGAGGGGCTTCTGAAGATGGAAGTGTTGCCCTCGCTCGTAGGTGGTCGCCTTGGACTTGATGAAGTCAATGTAGGCGAACTCATGGGAAGTAGGCGAAGATGTCGTACGTCCAAAGGCGAAGATGCCTTGAGAACACTTGGCGAAGATGCCGAAGTGGTTGGTGTAGCCGTAGCTCCGTCTTGGTGGTGCTCGTCTCGCGGTCTTCTCTTATGCTCATGAAGGTTGGCCTTGGTGTGAAGTTGGGCTTGTTGGGACTTGTGTATTTGCGCTTGGCGAGCATCTTCATGATGATGGTGTCGTTGTCGTGCTTGACCTCGATGGCATTCGTCATCGTCGTGCACATGTTGCTTGGAGGTGACTTGCCCTTCATGACGATGTGGATCACGAACGTGATGGTGGTCGCCATGGAGATGTGGACGTGGACGACTTGCGCTTGCCCCATTTTTGCGCTCCGAAGACTTGAGACTTCAACATCGCTGCCTTGAGGATGATGAAGGGGAAGAACGGTTGATCAACAAGGTCCGAATCTCCTCCATCCTTGCATTGATGAGGACATCAATACCATTGTTACACCCACAGCCCCTGCTGCTATACATACTAGACCAATTACTAGAGCTCGCGCACGCCAATTGAATTATCAGGTACTTTCGTTTCTTGGTAACGATTCTAATGTTCATGTGAATATGATGCTGCCTAATTTGGATACATTTGTTTTGCTTACAAATGAAGGGCCTAGCTTGGACAAGAAAGATGAACCTTGGAGCAAGTTCAAGCATGGAGATGATGGCATGCGCAAGGGGAACAAGAACGGAGTTACAATTGATGATTCCAGGACTCTATAGCCACCATAATGAGTGCATGAAGCATGGGACGAAATATACAAGATGCCACTTCATAAATTTCGTCCAGAGGCTATTCTAGGTGCTACGTTACCTTATTATTGGGCCAGGTCCATGTATTTTCGACATACTTAATTATAGGATGTTTTTAGAGTCTGTATGTGTGGGGAGACAAGAGTTAGGGTTGGTTTCGGACCCCTCCACCAAGGGCCACGAAATTCCCCCTCTCTCCTCCATATATACAGCCCTTAGGGCATCGGTTAGATTTTGGGTTTAGTTTAGATTAAAAGTTCGCCATAGCTGCAACTTCGCGTACTTCGTTTGTGTCCAACGACCAGACCAAGACGTTACAGAACCCCACCTTGATCAATAAAGCTTTCATCTTATATTCGCAATATCTAGATTGCAATCTCAGTTTCTTGCTTGTTCTTCATTTTCTCGCAGGAAACAGGCCCTCGTGGTCAGGTTGATCGTGCTCCGGCGTGGTCAATAACCCCTCGGAGTTGGTTTAGCGATTGCTAAGGCGCGACATCCTCGCACGTTCATAGTCGGATCATCAAAGTCGACTTCGTCTAAAACGATAGCCACCATCTCATCGAAAGACGAGACACCTTTGCCTCTATCAAGTGGTATCAGATTTCCAGGTTGCTCGGTGAGATTTTACAGTTTTTCGTAGTTTAGATGGAGTCTGTTCTTCGTACCTATAGTCCATGAAAAAGCCAAAAAAAATTAGGGTTAGTTCATCCTATCCGAACCAATCTGATCCTTTGCATAATCTTTTCTGTATTTGCATTGTTGAATTTGCGGTTGCATCATCGTGTCAAGTTGCTGGTCTTAGCGTCTAGTCCGTTAGAGTTTCGAGTTCTGTTCACAGGTTGTCACGTCGCCACTACCATATATCACCACCACATCATCATCATCGTTGCTGCCATATACCACCACCACACCAACTTCATCGTCGCTGCCATATTCACCACCAATGCGAGTCCATATACGCTACCACATATCCGCCGCCATCACACCAATCTGAGTCCACCTGCAACATATATCCGCCACTAGTCCGATTTCCACCAGATTCATCGCCGCCAACAGTCCGAGTTCCACCTGATTTATCTCCACCACCAGTCCTAGTCCGAGTCCAGTATTTGTTGCTTTGTTTTCGAGTTCCAGATCACGCGATACTCCGAGTCGTGACAGAGTAGGACTCCCCAACTTAAGAGCCACCCGCAGAAGAAAAATAGTTCCAAACTCAAAAAAAATTCTGGCTAGGCAGTTTTTAGACCATTTGAAGACTTTTTCGAAAAAAAATTGTTGCGGAGCAAAAAAAGAGGAAAAAAAGAGCAAAAAAAGTGAAAAAAAAGAAAAAAAATTCAGAGCGTGCTCCTCCCTTGTTTACGTGTAGCGCCGTGATTTTGTTAGTGTTCTAGGCTCGCGTCTCTAGCACCGTCTAGCCTAGGACCAGCACAGTACCGTCGTTGAGCGTTTATTCAACTTTGCATCTCTGAATTGATTATTGCTGACCCTTTTTCCTACCATATTGTAAGCCTTCCCAGCTCCACATACATCTACGTCGTGCGTTTGACTCTCCCTGGTAATCGCCCTATCCAAGCTTTGAGAGTTTTGACTACGACAGTTGTCAATCACCGCCTGCTGCTGGGTAAGAACTGGTAAGAATTTGAGATTTGCTTGACGGATTTGTGACACCACCACCACCTCTTGTTAGTATTCTGTAGGATCATATTCTTGTGTGTTTCTATTGTTGCTAACCATGGCAGGATCACAAGCCGACGAGACTGACTGGGAGAACATGTCGAATAAGGAGTTCCATGATAAATTTCAGCAAATGATGAGTGGACAGGTGCAAGATGTGCTAAACAGATTTGAAGAGGCCATGGAGAAGATAGATGGCATAGAGAAGACGTTCGAAACAAAGCTTGATAACAGGTTTAATGAATTGCTCGCGCGTCTTCCACCACCACCATTGGCTACACCTAACGCACCTCTACAACAACAACAACAACGACTACCTCCACATCGCAAAACAGCCCTCCGCCGAGCGAGCCGTCTCCCTCTTGCACCTGGCCAAACTGTTGGTGCTGCTGTTGATACTTCTGTGGCTCCTGCTACTGATGCGGAGGAGGATGATTTTGCGGGAGATTACGAGGATGAGTTTGATCAAAATCAGAACTACGTGCCACCACCAGCACGGCCACCACCAGGTCGTCCACATGCAAATAATGGCAATGGTAGGGCTCACCCTCAGGTACGAGATCATGACTATCTGATGAGGACATCAATACCATTGTTACACCCATAGCCCCTACTACTACCTATACTGGACCAATTACTAGAGCTCGCCATGATTCTAATGATTCTAATGATTCTAATGTTCATGAGAATATGATGCTGCCTAAATTGGATACATTTGTTTTGCTTACAAATGAAGGGCCTGGCATGGATAAGAGTGATGAACATTGGAGCAAGAACAAGCATGGAGTTGATGGCATGCGCAAGGGGAACAAGATCGGAGTTACAAGTAATGATTTCAGGACATTGAAGCCACCATAATGACTGCATGAAGCCTTGGACGAAATATACAAGATGGCACTTCATAAACTTCGTCCAGAGGCTATTCTAGGTGCTGCGTCACCTTATTATTGGGCCAGGCCCATGTAATTTCGAAATACATAAGTATAGGATGTTTTTAGAGTCCGTATGTGTGGGGAAACAAGGGATAGGGTTGGTTTCGGACCCCTTCCCCAAGGGCCACGAAATTCCCCCCTCTTCCTCCATATATACAGCCCTTAGGGCACCGTTTAGACTTTGGGTTTTGTTTAGATCAAAAGTTCGCCATAGTTGCAACTTCGTGTACTTCGTTATTTCATCCCATCCGAACCAATCTGAGCCAATCCCATCCGAACCAATCTGAGCCTTTGCATAATCTTTTCTGTATTTGCTTTGTTGAATTTGCGGTTGCATCATCATGTCAAGTTGCTGGTTTTAGCGTCTAGTCCTTTAGAGTTTCGAGTTCTGTTCACAGGTTGTCACGTCGCCGCTGCCATATATCACCACCGCATCATCATCATCGTTGGTGCCATATACCACATATTCACCGCCAATCCGAGTCCATATACGCCACCACATATCCGCCGCCATCACACCAATCCGAGTCCACCTGCAACATATATCCGCCAGCAGTCTGAGTTCCACCAGATTCATCTCCGCCACCAGTCCGAGTTCCACCTGATTCATCTCCGCCACTAGTCCTATTCCAAGTCCAGTATTTTGTTACTCTGTTTTGGATTTCCAGATCATGCCATACTCCGTGTCATGACAGAGAAGGACTCCCCAACTTCCGAGCCATCCGCAGAAGAAAAATAGTTCCAAACTCAAAAAAAAACTATGTCTGGAAAATTCTGGCTAGGCAATTTTTAGGACATTTGTAGACTTTTTCGAAAAAAAATTGTTGCGGAGAAAAAAAAAGAGGGAAAAAAAGTAAAAAAAAGAGGAAAAAAAGTGAAAAAAAAGAAAAAAAATTCAAAGTGTGCTCCTCCCTTGTTTACGTGCAGCGCCGTGATTTTGTTAGTGTTCTAGGCTCGTGTCTCTAGTACGGTCTAGCCTAGGACCAGCACAGTACCGTCGTTGAGCGCTTATTCAACATTGCATCTCTGAATTGATTATTGCTGACCCTTTTCGCTACCATATTATAAGCCTTCCCAGCTCCACATACATCTACATCATGCGTTTGACTCTCCCTAGTAATCGCTCTATCCAAGCTTTGAGAGTTTTGACTACATCGGTTGCCGATCACCGCCTGCTGCTGGGTAAGAACTGGTAAGTATTTGAGATTTGCTTGACGGATTTGTGACACCCGCCACCACCACCACTTGTTAGTAGTCTGTAGGATCATATTCTTGTGTGTTTCTATTGCTGCTAACCGCGCCAGGATCACGAGGCGACGAGACTGACTGGGAGAACTTGACGAACAAGGAGCTTCATGAAAAGTTTCAGCAAATGATGAGTGGACAGGTGCAAGATGTGCTAAACAGATTTGATGAGGCCATGGTGAAGATAGATGGCATGGAGAAGACGTTTGAAACAAAGCTCGATAACAAGTTTACTGAATTGCTTTCGCGTTTTCCACCACCACAATCGGCTGCACCTGCCGCACCTCTGCAACAACAACAGCAACGACAACCTCCACGTCGGGAAACAGCCCTCCGTCGAGCGAGCCATTTCCCTCTTCAGCCTGGCCAAACTTCTGGTGCTGCTATTGATACTTCTGTGGCTCCTGCTGCTGATGTGGAGGAGGATGATTATGTGGGAGATTACGAGGATGTGGTTGCTCAAAATCAGAACTACGTGCAACCACCAGCACCACAACTACCAGGTCGTCCACATGCAAATAATGGCAATGATAGGGCTCCCCCTTAGGTACGAGATCATGACCATCTCCCTAAACTGAAATTGAATATTCCACCATTTGAGGGTAGATATGTTCCTGATATATTACTTGGGAGTTAGAAACTGAACAATGATTTACATGTTTACAATATCCTGAGGAGAGACGTGTTCCTGCTGCTGTTTGTGCTTTCACTAGCTTTGCATGTGTTTGCTGATCTGAACATTGTCGATTATATCCTGTTCCAGCTACTTGGGCTGCTTTGAAAACTGTATGCATACTCGTTGGGTTCCACCATATTATCAACATGAATTACTTCAAAAATTGCAGTGCTTAAGACAAGGAAAAAATTCGGTAGAAGAATATTATCAGGAATTACAAACTGGCTTGATTACATGTGGTATTGTTGAGGAGAATGAAGCTATGCTTGCACGTTTTCTGGGTGGATTAAATAGAGAGATTGAGACCATTCTAGACTATAAGGATTATAATAATATCACTCGTTTATTCCATCTTGCTTGTAAAGCTGAACGTGAAGTGCAGGATCGATAGGCATTGGCGCGGACTAACTTTTCTGCAGGTCGACCTTCATCATGGACACCACGTGAATCATCTAGTTCCACATGTTCTGCTACACCGGCACCTCCGTCGACTGCCACCTCCAACCGTGATACAATAAAGCAGGCACAATCACCACTATCTGCAAGGAGCGCACCTTCTGGGCCTGCAAAGAGTTCTTCATCCATGGCATCAACAGGGCAAACACATGATATTATTGCTCGATGTTGCAAGGGTGGAGGTCATTATGCGAGAGAATGCCCATCTAAGCGTGTGATGATTGTTACTGAGGATGGTGGGTATGAGTCCGCTAGTGACTATGATGAGGAGACTTTGGCTCTTATTACACATGAAGAACATGGTGGAGATGATTCTGATCATGAGACGCAATACATGGCTGTTGAAGATGCCGACAGGTATGAATGTTTAGTTGCTCAACGTGTTTTGAGTGTGCAGGTTACACAAGCTGAGCAAAATCAGAGGCATAGTTTGTTCCATACAAAGGGAGTTGTGAAGGAACATTCTATTCGCGTCATGATAGATGGAGGGAGCTGCAATAACTTGGCTAGCATGGAGATGGTGGAGAAGCTATCTCTCACCACAAGACCACATCCACATCCTTACTACATCCAATGGTTCAACAACAGCGGCAAGGTTAAGGTAACACGTACTGTTCGTGTGCATTTTAGTATCTCTACATATGTTGATTATGTTGATTGTGATGTGGTACCTATGCAAGCATGTTCCTTATTACTTGGTAGACCATGGCAGTTTGATAAAAATTCTGTACACCATGGTAGAAACAATCAGTATACTCTTGTTCATAAGGATAAAAATATTACTTTGCTTCCTATGACTCCTGATTCCATTTTGAAAGATGATATTAATAGATCTAATAAAGCAAAATAGGAGAAAAATAAGAGTGAAAATCAGATTGTGGCAAAAGAATTTGAGCAACAAATGCAGCCTAATAATAAACAATCTAGTGTTGTTTCTGAAATTAAATTGAAAAGTGCATGTTTACTTGCCACCAAATCTGATATTGATGAGCTAGATTCTAGCAAATCTGTTTGCTATGCTTTTGTGTGCAAAGAGGCATTATTTTCAATCGAGGATATGCCTTCCTCTTTACCCCCTGTTGTCACTAACATTTTGCAGGAGTTCGCTGACGTCTTCCCACAAGACGTGCCACCGGGATTACCACCTATACGAGGGATTGAGCATCAAATTGACTTAATTCCCGGTGCATCGCTACCCAACCGTGCACCATACCATACCAATCCAAAGGAGACGAAGGAGATTATGCGTCAAGTACAGGAGCTGCTCGACAAAGGTTATATACGCGAATCTCTTAGTCTTGTGCTATTCCTATTATGCTAGTGCCTAAAAAGGATGGTACGTCGCCTATGTGTGTTGATTGTAGAGGCATTAAAAATATTACTATTCGTTATCGTCATCCTATTCCTAGGCTAGATGATATGCTTGATGAATTGAGTGGCTCTACAATATTCTCCAAAGTTGATTTGCATAGTGGATACCATCAAATTCGTATGAAATTGGGAGATGAATGGAAAACAGCATTTAAAACTATGTTTGGTTTATATGAGTTGTTAGTCATGCCTTTTGGGTTAACTAATGCACCTAGTACTTTCATGAGGCTAATGAACGAAGTTTTACGTGCTTTCATTGGACGATTTGTGGTAGTCTATTTTGATGATATACTGATTTATAGTAAATCGTTGGAAGAACATTTGGAACATTTACGTGCTATTTTTAATGCTCTACGTGATGCACGTTTCTTTGGTAACCTTGGGAAGTGCACCTCTTGCACCGACCGAGTATCTTTTCTTGGCTATGTTGTTACTCCACAGGGAATTGAAGTTGATAAAGCCAAGATTGAAGCTATTGAGAGTTGGCCGCAGCCCAAAACAGTTTTACAAGTGAGGAGTTTTCTTGGACGCGCTGGTTTCTATAGGCGTTTTGTGAGAGATTTTAGCACCATTGTTGCACCTCTCAATGAGCTTACAAAGAAGGATGTGCCTTTTGTTTGGGGTACCGCACAGGAAGAAGCCTTCACGGTATTGAAAGATAATTTGACACATGCTTCTTTACTCCAACTTCCCGACTTTAATAAGACTATTGAGCTTGAGTGTGATGCTAGTGGAATTGGATTAGGAGGTGTGTTTTTACAAGATGGCAAACCTGTTGCATACTTTTCTGAAAAACTGAGTGGGCCTAGTCTAAACTATTCTACTTATGATAAAGAATTATATGCTCTTGTTCGGACTTTAGAGACATGGCAACATTATTTATGGCCCAAAGATTTGTTATACATTCTGATCATGAATCTTTGAAACATATTAAAAGTCAAGCTAAACTGAATCGTAGACATGCTAAATGGGTTGAATTCACTGAGACTTTCCCTTATGTCATTAAACACAAGAAGGGTAAAGAAAATGTTATTGCTGATGCTTTGTCTCGTTGCTATACTATGCTTTCACAACTTGACTTCAAAAATTTTGGTTTGGAGACCATCAATGATCAATATGTGCATGATGCTGATTTTAAAGATGTAATGCAGAATTGTAAAGAAGGAAGAACATGGAACAAGTTTGTTATTAATGATGGCTTTGTGTTCCGTGCTAACAAGCTATGCATTCCTGATAGCTCTGTTCGTCTTTTGTTTTTGCAGGAGGCACATGGAGGAGGATTAATGGGACACTTTGGCGTGAAGAAGATAGAGGATGTACTTGCTACGCATTTCTTTTGGCCAAAGATGAGACGGGATGTTGAGTGTTTTGTTGCTCGCTGCACTACATGTCAAAAAGCTAAGTCACGACTCAATCCTCATGGGTTATATATACCTTTGCCTGTGCCTAGTGTTCCTTGGGAGGATATATCTACGGACTTTGTTTTAGGTTTACCTCGAACAAAGAACGGGAGGGATAGCATATTTGTTGTCGTGGATAGATTCTCGAAAATGGCACACTTTATACCATGTCATAAAAGCGATGATGTTGTTAATGTTGCTGATTTGTTCTTTCGTGAAATTATTCGGTTGCATGGTGTGCCAAATACTATTGTTTCAGATTGTGATACTAAATTTCTTAGCCACTTTTGGAGATGTTTATGGGCTAAGTTGGGGACTAAAGTACTTTTTAGTACTACTTGTCACCCCAAACGGATGGTCAAACTGAAGTAGTCAATAAAACATTGTCTACTATGCTTAGGGCTGTTTTGAAGAATAATAAGAAAATGTGGGAAGAATGCTTGCCTCATATTGAATTTGCTTATAATCGTTCGCTGCATTCTACTACTAAGATGTGCCCTTTTGAAATTGTGTATGGTTTCCTACCTCGTGCACCCATTGATTTGTTGCCTCTTCCATCTTTGGAGAAGGTAATTTTGATGCTAAACAACGGTCTGAATTGATCTTAAAAATGCATGAGTTAACTAAGGACAACATTGAGCGTATGAATGCTAAATATAAACTTGCTGGAGATAAGGGTAGAAAACATGTTGTCTATGCACCTGGAGATCTTATTTGGTTATATTTGCGTAAGGATAGGTTTCCTAATTTGCGCAAATCAAAGCTAATGCCACGTGCTGATGGTCCTTTTAAGGTGTTAGAAAAAATAAATGATAATGCATATAAACTTTAGCTACCTGCAGATTTTGGGGTTAGTCCCAGTTTTAACATTGCAGATTTGAAGCGTTATTTGGGTGAGGAAGATAAGCTTCCGTCGAGGACGACTTCATTTCAAGAAGGGGAGGATGATGAGGACATCAATACCATTGTTACACCCACAGCCCCTCCTACTACCTATATTGGACCAATTACTAGAGCTCGCGCACGCCAATTAAATTATCAGGTACTTTCGTTTCTTGGTAATGATTCTAATGTTCATGAGAATATGATGCTGCCTAAATTGGATACATTTGTTTTGTTTACAAATGAAGGGCCTGGCATGGATAAGGGTGATGAACATTGGAGCAAGAACAAGCATGGAGTTGATGGCATGCGCAAGGGGAACAAGAACGGAGTTACAAGTAATGATTTCAGGACATTGAAGCCACCAATATGAGTGCATGAAGCCTTGGACGAAATATACAAGATGCCACTTCATAAACTTCGTCCAGAGGCTATTCTAGGTGCCGCGTCACCTTATTATTGGGCCAGGCCCATGTAATTTTGAAATACATAAGTATAGGATGTTTTTAGAGTCCGTATGTGTGGGGAAACAAGAGATAGGGTTGGTTTCGGACCCCTTCCCCAAGGGCCACGAAATTCCCCCCCTCTTCCTCCATATATACAGCCCTTAGGGCACCGTTTAGACTTTGGGTTTTGTTTAGATCAAAAGTTCGCCATAGTTGCAACTTCGTGTACTTCGTTTGTGTTCAACGACCAGACCAAGGCGTTACAGAACCCCACCTTGATCAATGAAGCTTTCCTCTTATATTCGCGATATCCATATTGCAATCTTAGTTTCTTGCTGGTTCTTCGTTTGCCTGCAGGAAACAGACCTTCGTGGTCAGGTTGATCGTGCTTCGGCGTGGTCAATAACCTCTCAGAGTTGGTTTAGCGATTGCTAAGGCGCGACGTCCTCGCACGTTCGTAGTCGGATCATCAAAGTCGATTTCCTCCAAAACGATAGCCACCATCTCATCTAAAGACAGGACACCTTTGCCTATATCACTATCTCCCTAAACTAAAATTGAATGTTCCACCATTTGAGGGTAGATATGTTCCTGATATATATCTTACTTTGGGAGTTAGAAACTGAACAACGATTTACATGTTTACAATATCCTGAGGAGAGACGTGTTCCTGCTGCTGTTTGTGCTTTCACTAGCTTTGCATGTTTTTGGTGGTCTGAACATTGTAAATTATATCCTATTCCAACTACTTGGGCTGCTTTGAAAACTGCTATGCATACTCGTTGGGTTCACCATATTATCAACGTGAATTACTTCAAAAATTACAGCGCTTTAGACAAGGAAAAAATTATGTAGAAGAATATTATCAGGAATTACAAACTGGCATGATTAGATGTGGTATTGTTGAGGAGAATGAAGCTACGCTTGCACATTTTATGGGTGGATTAAATAGAGAGACTCAGACCATTCTAGAGTATAAGGAGTATACTAATATCACTGGTTTATTCCATCTTGCTTGTAAATCTGAACGTGAAGTGCAGGATCGACAGGCATTGGCGCGAACTAACTTTTCTACAGGTCGATCTTCATCATGGACACCACGTGCATCCTCTACTTCCACACCACCAGCACCTCCATCAGGTGCCACCTCCAGCTGTGATACAAGAAAGTAGGCACAACCACCACTATCTGCCAAGAGCACACCTGCCGGACCTGCGCAGAGCTCTTCTTCTTCCATGGCATCAACAGGGCACACAAGTGATATTGTTTATCGTCGTTGTAAGGGAAGAGGACATTTTGCGAGAGAATGCCAATCTCAGCGTGTGATGATTGCTAATGAGGATGGTGGGTATGAGTCCGCTAGTGACTATGATGAGGAGACTTTCGCTCTTATTACACGTGAAGAACACGATGGAGATGATTCTGATCATGAGACGCAATACATGGCTCCTGAAGATGCTGACAGGTATGAATTTTTAGTTGCTCAACATGTTTTGAGTGTGCAGGTCACACAAGCTGAGAAAAATCAGAGGCATAATTTGTTCCATACAAAGGGAGTTGTGAAGGAATGTTCTGTTCGCGTCATCATAGATTGAGGGAGCTGCAATAACTTGGCTAGCATGGAGATGGTGGAGAAGCTATCTCTCACCACAAGACCACATCCACATCCTTACTACATCCAATGGTTCAACAACATCGGCAAGGTTAAGGTAACACGTACTGTTCATGTGCATTTTAGTATCTCTACATATGCTGATTATGTTGATTGTGATGTGGTACCTATGCAAGCATGTTCCTTATTACTTGGTAGACCATGGCAATTTGATAAAAATTCTGTACACCATGGTAGAAACAATCAGTATACTCTTGTTCATAAGGATAAAAATATTACTTTGCTTCCTATGACTCCTGAATCCATTTTGAAAGATGATATTAATAGAGCTAATAAAGCAGAACAGGAGAAAAATAAGAGTGAAAATCAGATTGTGGCAAAAGAATTTGAGCAACAAATGAAACCTAATAATAAACCATCAGTGTTGCTTGTGAAATTAAATTGAAAAGTGCATGTTTACTTGCCACAAAATCTGATATTGATGATCTAGATTTCAGCAAATCCGTTTGCTATGCTCTTGTGTGCAAAGAGGCATTATTTTCATTCGAGGACGTGCCTTCCTCTTTGCCTCTTGCTATCACTAACATTTTGCAGAAGTTCGCTGACGTCTTTCCAGAAGACGTGCCACCGGGATTACCACCTATTCGAGGGATTGAGCATCAAATTGACTTAATTCCCGGTGCATCATTACCCAACCGTGCACCATACCGTACCAATCCAGCAGAGACAAAGGAGATTATGCATCAAGTACAAGAACTGCTCGACATAGGTTATATACGCGAATCCCTTAGTCCTTGTGCTGTTCCTATCATTTTAGTGCCGAAAAACGATGGTACATCGCGTATGTGCGTTGATTGTAGAGGCATTAATAATATTACTATTCGTTATTGTCATCCTATTCCTAGGCTAGATGATATGCTTGATGAATTGAGTGGCTCTACAATATTCTCCAAAGTTGATTTGGGTGGTGGATACCATCAACTTCGTATGAAATTGGGAGATGAATGGAAAACAGCATTTAAAACTAAGTTTGGATTATATTAGTGGTTAGTCATGCTTTTTGGGTTAACTAATGCACCTAGTACTTTCTTGAGGTTAATGAACGAACTTTTACGTGTTTTCGTTGGACGATTTGTGCTAGTTTACTTTGATGACATATTGATTTATAGCAAATCTTTGGAGGAACATTTGGAACATTTACGTGCTGTTTTTACTGCTCTACGTGATGCACGTTTGTTTGGTAACCTTGGAAAGTGCACCTTTTGCACCGACTGAGTATCTTTTTTTGGCTATGTTGTTACTCCACAGGGAATTGAAGTTGATAAAGCCAAGATTGAAGCTATTGAGAGTTGGCCGCAGCCCAAAACGGTCACTCAAGTGAGGAGTTTCCTTGGCCTCGCTGGTTTCTATAGGCGTTTTGTGAGAGATTTCAGCACCATGGCTACACCTCTCAACGAGCTTACAAAGAAGGATGTGCCTTTTGTTTGGGGTACCGCACAGGAAGAAGCCTTCACGGTATTGAAAGATAAGTTGACACATGCTCCTTTACTCCAACTTCCTAATTTCAATAAGACTTTTGATCTTGAATGTGATGCTAGTGGAATTGGATTAGGAGGTATGTTATTACAAGATGGCAAACCTGTTGCATACTTTTCTGAAAAATTGAGTGGGCCTAGTCTGAACTATTCTACTTATGACAAAGAATTATATGCTCTTGTTCGGACCTTAGAAACATGGCAACATTATTTATGGCCCAAGGAATTTGTTATACATTCTGATCATGAATCTTTGAAACACATTAAAAGTCAAGCAAAACTGAACCGTAGACATGCTAAATGGGTTGAATTCATTGATACTTTTCCTTATGTCATTAAACACAAGAAGGGTAAAGAAAATGTTATTGCTAATGCATTGTCTCGTCGTTATACTATGCTTTCACAACTTGACTTTAAAATATTTGGTTTGGAGACCACCAAAGATCAATATGTGCATGATGCTGAATTTAAAGATGTATTGCAGAATTGTAAGGAAGGGAGAACTTGGAACAAGTTTGTTCTTAACAATGGATTTGTGTTTCGTGCTAACAAGCTATGCATTCCAGCTAGCTTTGTTCGTCTTTTGTTGTTGCAGGAGGTGCATGGAGGAGGATTAATGGGACACTTTGGCGTCAAGAAGACGGAGGATATACTTGCTACACATTTCTTTTGGCCAAAGATGAGACGGGATGTTGAGCATTTTGTTGCTTGCTGCACTACATGTCAAAAAGCTAAGTCACGACTGAATCCTCATGGTTTATATATGCCTTTTCCTGTACCTAGGTTTCCTTGGGAGGATATATCTGTGGACTTTGTTTTAGGTTTACCTCGAACAAAGAAGAGGAGGGATAGCTTATTTGTTGTCGTGGATAGGTTCTCGAAAATGGCACAGTTTATACCATGTCATAAAAGTGATGATGCTGTTAATGTTGCTGATTTGTTCTTTCGTGAAATTATTCGCTTGCATGGTGTGCCAAATACTATTGTTTCAGATCGTGATACTAAATTTCTTAGCCACTTTTGGAGATGTTTATGGGCTAAGTTGGGGACTAAACTGTTTTTTTAGTACTAGTCACCCCCAAACTGATGGATAAACTGAAGTAGTCAATAGAACATTGCCTACTATGCTTAGGGCTGTTTTGAAGAATAACAAGAAAATGTGGGAAGAATGCTTGCCTCATATTGAATTTTCTTATAATCATTCATTGCATTCTACTACTAAGATGTGCCCTTTTGAAATTGTGTATGGTTTCCTACCTCGTGCACCTATTGATTTGTTGCCTCTTCCATCTTCGGAGAAGGTTAATTTTTATACTAAAGAATGTGCTGAATTGATTTTAAAAATGCACTAGTTAACTAAGGAAAACATTGAGCGTATGAATGCTAAATATAAACTTGCTGGAGATAAGGGTAAAAAACATGTTGTGTTTGCACCTGGAGATCTTGTTTGGTTACATTTGCGTAAGGATAGATTTCCTAATTTGCGCAAATCAAAGCTAATGCCACGTGCTGATGGTCCTTTTAAGGTGTTAGAGAAAATAAATGATAATGCATATAAACTTGAAATTAGGAAGTTGGAGTAAAGGAGCATGTGTCAACTTATCTTTCAATACCGTGAAGGCTTCTTCCTGTGCGGTACCCCAATCAAAAGGCACATCCTTCTTTGTAAGCTCGTTGAGAGGTGCATCAATGGTGCTGAAATCTCTCACAAAACGCCTATAGAAACCGGCGAGGCCAAGGAAACTCCTCACTTGTGTGACCGTTTTGGGCTGCGGCCAACTCTCAATATGGCTTTATCAACTTCAATTCCATGTGGAGTAACAACATAGCCAAGAAAATATACTCGGTCGGTGCAAAAGGTGCACTTTCCAAGGTTACCAAACAAACGTGCATCACGTAGAGCAATAAAAACAGCACGTAAATGTTCCAAATGTTCCTCCAAAGATTTGCTATAAATCAATATGTCATGGAAGTAAACTACCACAAATCGTCCAATGAAAGCACGTAAAACTTCGTTCATTAACATCATGAAAGTACTAGGTGCATTAGTTAACCCAAAAGGCATGACTAACCACTCATATAATCCAAACTTAGTTTTAAATGTTGTTTTCCATTCATCTCCCAATTTCATACGAATTTGATGGTATCCACTACGCAAATCAACTTTGGAGAATATTGTAGAGCCACTCAATTCATCAAGCATATCATCTAGCCTAGGAATAGGATGACGAAGACGAATAGTAATATTATTAATGCCTCTTGAATCAATGCATATACGCGACGTACCATCCTTTTTCGGCACCAAAATGATAGGAACAGCACAAGGACTAAGGGATTCGCGTATATAACCTTTGTCGAGCAGTTCTTGTACTTGACGCATAATCTCCTTCGTCTCCTCTGGATTGGTACGGTATGGTGCACGGTTGGGTAATGATGCATCGGGAATTAAGTCAATTTGATGCTCAATCCCTCGAATAGGTGGTAATCCCGGTGGCACGTCTTGTGGAAAGACGTCAACGAACTCCTGCAAAATGTTAGTGACAGCAGGAGGCAAAGAGGAAGGCACGTATCCGAATGAAAATAATGCCTCTTTGCACACAAAAGCATAGCAAACAGATTTGCAAAAATCTAGATCATCAATATCAAATTTGGTGGCAAGTAAACATGCACTTTTCAATTTAATTTCAGAAGCAACACTAGATTGTTTATTATTAGGTTGCATTTGTTGCTTAAATTCTTTTGCCACAATCTGATTTTCACTCTTATTTTTCTCCTTTTTTGCTTTATTAGCTCTATTAATATCATCTTTCAAAATGAAATCAGGAGTCATAGGAAGCAAAGTAATATTTTTATCCTTATGAACAAGAATATACTGATTGTTTCTACCATGGTGTACAGAATTTTTATCAAATTGCCATGGTCTACCAAGTAATAAGGAACATGCTTGCATAAGTACCACATCACAATCAACATAATCAGCATATGTAGAGATACTAAAATGTGCACAAACAGTACGTGTTTCCTTAACCTTGCCGCCGTTGTTGAACCAATGGATGTATTAAGGATGTGGATGTGGTCTTGTGGTGAGAGATAGCTTCTCTACCATCTCCATGCTAGCCAAGTTATTGCAGCTCCCTCCATCTATGATGACGCGAACAGAACGTTCCTTCACAACTCCCTTTGTATGGAACAAATTATGCCTCTGATTTTGCTCAGCTTGTGTAACTTGCACACTCAAAACACGTTGAGCAACTAAACATTCATACCTGTCAGCATCTTTAGCAGCCATGTATTGCGTCTCATGATCAGAATCATCTCCACCGTGTTCTTCACGTGTAATAAGAGCCAAAGTCTCCTCATCATAGTCACTAGTGGACTCATACCCACCATCCTCAGTAGCAATCATCACACGCTGAGATTGGCATTCTCTCGCAAAATGTCCTCTTCCCTTACAACAACGACAAATAATATCACTTGTGTGCCCTGTTAATGCCATGGAAGAAGAAGAGCTCTGCGCAGGTCCAGCGGGTGTGCTCTTGGCAGATACTGGTGGTTGTGCCTGCTTTCTTGTATCACAGCTGGAGGTGGCACCTGATGGAGGTGCTGGTGGAGTGGAAGTAGAGGATGCACGTGGTGTCCATGATGAAGATCGACATGCAGAAATGTTAGTTCGCGCCAATGCCTGTCGATCCTGCACTTCACGTTTAGCTTTACAAGCAAGATGGAATAAATGAGTGATATTATTATACTCCATATACTCTAGGATGGTCTGAATCTCTCTATTTAATCCACCCATAAAACATGCAAGCATAGCTTCATTCCCCTCAACAATACCACATCTAATCATGCCAGTTTGTTATTCCTGATAATATTCTTCTACAGAATTTTTTCCTTCTCTTAAACGCTGCAAATTTTCAAGTAATTCACGTTGATAATATGGGGGAACCCAACGAGTACGCATAGCAGTTTTCAAAGCAGCCCAAGTAGCTAGAATAGGATATAATCTACAATGCTCACACCACCAAACACATGCAAAACTAGTGAATGCACAAACAGCAGGAGGAACACGTCTCTCCTCGGGATATTGTAAACATGTAAATCGTTGTTCAGTTTCTAACTCCCAATTAAGATATATATCAGGGACATATCTACCCTCAAATGGTGGAATATTCAATTTTAGTTTAGGGAGATGGTCATGATCTCGTACCTGAGGGTGAGCCCTACCATTGCCATTACTTGCATGTGGACGACCTGGTGGTTGTTGTGCTGGTGGTGGCACGTAGTTCTGATTTTGATCAACCTCATCCTCGTAATCTCCGGCAAAATCATCATCCTCCGCATCAGCAGCAAGAGCCACAAAAGTATCAACAGCAGCACCAACAGTTTGGCCAGGTGCAAGAGGGAGACGGCTCGCTCGGCAGAGGGCTGTTTCACGATGTGTAGGTAGTCGTTGTTGTTGTTGTTGTTGTAGAGGTGCATTAGGTGCAGCCGGTGGTGGTGGTGGTAGACGCGCGAGCAATTCATTAAACATGTTATCGAGCTTTGTTTCGAATGTCTTCTCCATGCCATCTATCTTTTCCATGGCCTCTTCAAATCTGTTTAACACATCTTGCACCTGTCCACTCATCATTTGCTAAAATTTATCATGCAACTCCTTATTCGTCATGTTCTCCCGGTCAGTCTCGTCGGCTTGTTATCCTGCCATGGTTAGCAACAATAGAAACACACAAGAATATGATCCTACAGACTACTAACAAGAGGTGGTGGTGGTGTCACAAATCCGTCAAGCAAATCTCAAATTCTTACCAGTTCTTACCCAGCAGCAGGCGGTGATCGGCAACCGTCGTAGTCAAAACTCTCAAAGCTTGTATAGAGCGATTACCAGGGAGAGTCAAACGCACGATGTAGATGTATGTGGAGCTGGGAAGGCTTATAATATGGTAGCAAAAGGGTCAGCAATAATCAATTCAGAGATGCAAAGTTGAATAAACGCTCAACGACGGTACTGTGCTGGTCCTAGGCTAGACCGTGCTAGAGACGCGAGCCTAGAACACTAACAAAATCACGGGGCTGCACGTAAACAATGGAGGAGCACATCTAATTTTTTTTTCCTTTTTTCACTTTTTTTGCACTTTTTGCTCCACAACAATTTTTTTTCGAAAAAGTCTACAAATGGTCTAAAAACTGGCTAGCCAGAATTTTCCACACTTAGTTTTGAGTTTGGAACTATTTTTCTTCTGCGAGTAGCACGGAATCTCGGGAGTCCTACTCTGTCACGACTTGGAGTATGGCGTGATCTGGAACTCGAAAACAATGCAACAATTACTGGACTCGTACTAGGACTGGTGGCGGAGATGAATCTGGTGGAATCTCGGACTGGTGGCGGTGATGAATCTGGTGGAAATCAGACTGGTGGCGGATATATGTTGCAGGTGAACTCGGATCGGCGTGATGGCGACAGATATGTGGTGGCGTATATGGAGTCGGATTGGTGGTGAATATGGCGGCGACAATGATGTTGGTGTGGTGGTGGTATATGGCAGCAGCAATGATGATGATGCGGTGGTGATATATGGCAGCGACGACGTGACAACCTGTAAACAGAACTCGAAACTCTAAAGGACTAGACGCTAAGACCAGCGACTTGACATGACGATGCAACCGCAAATTCAACAAAGCTAATACAGAAAAAATTATGCAAAGGCTCAGATTGGTTCAGATAGGATGAACTAAACCTAAATTTTTTTTGGCTTTTTCGTGGACTATAGGTACGAAGAATAGACTCGATCTAAACTACAAAGAACTGTAAAATCTCACCGAGCAACCTAAAAATCTGATACCACTTGATAGAGGCAAAGGTGTCCCGATGTTTCGATGAGATGGTGGCTATCGTTTTCTGTGGGAGTCGACCTTGACGATCCGACTACGAACGTGCGAGACGTCGCGCCTTAGCAATTGCTAAACCAACTTCCGAGGGTTATTGACCACGCCGGAGCACGATCAACCTGACCACGACGGTCTATTTCCTGCAAGCAAACGAAGAACAAGAAAGAAACTGAGATTGCAATCTGGATATTGCGAATATAAGATGAAAGCTTTATTGATCAAGGTGGGGTTCTGTGACGCCTTGGTCTGGTCGTTGAACACAAACGAAGTACGCGAAGTTGCAGCTATGGCGAACTTTTTAATCTAAACAAAACCCAAAGCCTAAACGATGCCCTAAGGGTTGTATATATGGAGGAGAGAGGGGGAATTTCGTGCCCTTGGTGGAGGGGTCTGAAACCATCCCTAACTCTTGTTTCCCCACACATATGGACTCTAAAAACAACCTATACTTAAGTACTTCGAAAATACATGGGCCTGGCCCAATAATAAGGTGACGCTGCACCTAAAATAGCCTCTGGACGAAATTTATGAAGTGGCATCTTGTATATTTCGTCCCATGCTTCATGCACTCATTATGGTGGATTTAGAGTCCTGGAATCATCACTTGTAACTCCGTTCTTGTTCCCCTTGCGCATGCCATCATCTCCATGCTTGAACTTGCTCCAAGGTTCATCTTTCTTGTCCAAGCTAGGCCCTTCATTTGTAAGCAAAACAAATGTATCCAATTTAGGCAGCATCATATTCTCATGAACATTAGAATCCTTACCAAGAAACGGAAGTACCTGATAATTCAATTGGCGTGCGCGAGCCCTAGTAATTCGTTCACTTGATCCTCTTGATCCTCTCCTTCAGTCATGGAGTCGTATGTACCATCGTCGTTGACGATCATGGTGCGCTTGTTTGTACACTCAAAGGACTTGTGGCCTCAGCCTCTGCATGTGAAGCATTTGAAGGAACTTGTCTTGATGGTCTCGTCGGTTGGGATAGATGATGATGAAGCTCTTTGCTTGAAGGTGCTTCCTGTAGGATGATGACTTGAAGTTGTTAGGTTTTCTTGTAACTCGACATGTCGTTGTTGCTTGTAGATGGCTTTGTTGAGGTAGAAGGTGTCGGCATCCTCGGAACGGGGGTCCCTAGACTTGCCTACCTCCGGCCCACGGCATGGCTCCACCAGCTGCCCTGTACGGCCCATCTTCACCAGCAAACACTCAAGACCCTCGCGAGGCGAATGGCGCAAGACCTCCTCGAGGGCGGCCTCACTAGGCTGGCTCACGAGGGGCGGCGATATCAAGGGAAGGAGCACCTCACGAGGTTCCTGTGATGCAAGCCATGACAACGAAGGCCAGGCGGGCACTAGGCGGGCGCTAGCGCGCGCAGTGTCCTTGTTTCCCCTTTGGTGCTAAAGAAGCAAGCGCAGGCGCGGAGTCCCGAGGTGTCAAGCAAAGGTTTCCATATCAGTGCAACGAGACCAAGACCAGCAGGACGGCAGGACAGAGGTCACCGTGGAGCCCAGGACGGTGTCACCACCAGAGCCTTTGGCAGGCTAAGACCATATTTTGTCAGGATAGCTTGTACTAGTTGTCCCCCCTTCAAACTGGCCGTTGTGGGATCCCTTCCCGCCTAATATTTGCGAGGAGGACCCGGGCCTCTATAAATACGACTAGCCACCACCGTAGGGAGGCATCTCATCTTGGACTGGATCCATTCCACCAAGGCCACCAGACAAGCTCACCAAGCACAAGAACACCTCTCCTCAGGAGGCTGTTCTTCCCTTGTAACTGTTCATCCTCTGCCCAGAGGCAATCCACCACACCACACTGGAGTAGGGTATTACACCACATCGGTGGCCCAAACCAGTATAAATCTTGTGTCCCTTTGTTCTGCGGGTTCGACACGCTAAGCCTTGAGATTGCAGCGAGGGTGAGAGCTAGAGGGGGAGAGATCTTCGTGCGCACCCCAGTGTTCGAACCTCAAGGGTTTTGCCGGAACCCGAAATCTGACATTTGTTGCGCCAGGTAGGGCTGCGCCGAAGCCTCTCTTCTATCGGAGCCCCGCCAGCACTCTGCATACCCGATGTCCGGTGACCCGAGGGCGATGTTGATCACTAGGAAGCCTGGCCAGCCCGGGCGGCGCCATCCACCCAAGAAGACCTCAACTCTGCGCTCCAGGTGGCGCGCGCACCGCCAAGCGCCGAGGGCGCGGGTGGCGTCGTCCGACGCCTTCCACCCTTACCCCGAGGCGCATGTGGGCCACCGCAAGGGGCTCAAGCTACACCGAGGCAACGGTGTCACACTCCCGGCGGGAACAAGCGAACATAAGGGATGCGCTCATAGTGGCACGGGAGCTGCTGCAACACCGACTGATGGAGAGCGGCCGGGATGCATTTCTGGAGCGTGTTGTCGAGCTGTTGGATGCTGCAGCCAGGGGTGCGCCGCCTTTCTGCTCCTTGCTCACACCTCAGGCTTTGGCCAGATCGCACGGTGGGCCTCGTCGCGCTCGCATGCCCCCAGGCGCACCAAGAGGTTTCATCAGCACCGGTGCAACCAGCAGGGCCGCACACCCAACCACACTTGTGCCTCCCCCAATGGGCGCAGGCGTAAGCATTGCCACCCATGGTCCCGGCAGGATGTCGTCGTACTATCCTGGTGCGCCGAGCTAGGCGGCGTGGAGCGTGGGGCACCTCAACGAGGTTTCCAGGGCGACGGCTCCAGAGGCCTATGTGCCCCGCATGATGGACCAGGAGTACACACCGGAAGATGACCCCAGTTCGTTCCTCGAGCCGGGTTGGGAAGAGGAGACGCTGGAAGCCGAGGCCTTCCAGGAGCCGCCCAGGAGCCTCGCCGACCACGCCGACGACAACAGCTACAGGGTACCACTAATCTATCAGGAGTAGGCTTACGCTAACCATGGATCACAAGTGAATCAGTTCACAGTGGTGGACGACAGCCCCAACACGGCAACCCCCATCTCTCCAGGGGAAGCGCATTCGGGGCTGTGGGGGAGGAGCCGGGAGCAAGGCCCTCCCCGCATCGTCTGGAGCAAGGCATCGCCCGGAGGCACGTAGGTCCTCTGCCGGGGAGGCACTGGCGAGCCTTCTCCCCAGTAGAGGGCCCGTGGTCTCCGAGGGCGACGCTAGCGTCCCCTCTACCCCTTGGTGTCGTCCTGGTTTCCGGATGCCCCAACCGTGGTCGAGGGTGGCGCAAGGCGGGCCCCTCGCCTGGCGATATGAAGTAAGGCTCACGCTTGTGAAGGTCTCCGCTCGTGACACTCTCACATAATAATGAGTGCCGCCCTCGGGCCTCGGGGGCTCCCGCCCATGTCCTAGTGGAAGCACCATGCTCCACGCTGGCCGTCGACACTGTACCCCAATGACTATGCTCATGGCCTGTGAAAGCACTTACCTCCGCGCTGGTGAGAAGACTCAAAGACTCGAGGACAAGAAGACTAGCTAGGTGTCGGACGTGGCCATTTGCTTTTGACCTCTTTTTTGTAGCTCAGTCTCGTAGCTTTTGATCTTGAATTTGAAATTGCATTTCCATTGGCAATCGCGGGGGGGGGGGGGGGGGGTGTCGTTTCTTGTTCGCATTGATTTCGTGAGTTTCTGGATTCGTGTTTTGTTTGAGATTTATGTCCGCTATCTTCCCCCCTTTTCGGAAACCTCGCGAGCGGGGGCTGGCAGCGGCACACGTGCACTGCGTGTGCATCTCGCCATTACTGGCGCTCTCTTCTCGCGAGGCCTCCTCGGGTGGACCGGCGGACCCCTCAGGAAACCAAAACCTCACAAGATCGTGAGGGGCTCCTCTCGGAAGGAATGCACGTCCCCAACAGCCAGACCAGTTTGAAGCTCGGCCGAAGCAAAGTAAGTTACGGCATCAAGTCCGCAAGGGGAGTTGCGAGCAACCAAAAGCACGCTTTAAGCTTAGCCTAAGGAATCAAGTATTAGTCTATTTACATGAGGGGCTTCCCCTCTCCAAAATGCTCTTACATCGTGAGGGGTCGTACCCAAGCTTTGGCGTGCAGGATCAAAATAAAGCAATGAGGGCTCAGCCGAACATATCGCTCGCCTCACCCCCCGAATCGCTTCCAGACAGGCTACTTGCGCCGTCGCTGTCGCTGTCTACATCGCCCTCAGCCGCTCCGTCATCAGCCACACCGCCATCGGCCGCGCCACCATCGACTACATCGCCTTCGTCCGCCACGACCACCACTGCATCGTCATCAGAAGCAAAGGACCTAACTAGAGTGTCCACATTTTCATCCATCCAGTGTGCAAGGTGGCCTAGGATGACCGTGGGGACTGGGGCAATGGCGGCCGCAAAGTCAAAGCCAGGATTGGTGTTAAGGAGATTGCTGAAGATGCGGGAGAATGCGCGCCCAAGAAGGACTTGGCTCTCTTCGTCCACGAGCTCGCGAGCCCTTCAGCACGGCTCTCCAAGCGCGTCACCACATCAGTGAAGAAGCAAAGATGGCTGGCATAATCCTCTGCGTGGGGATGAGGGGCGTGTTCATCACAGAAGGTACCAAGCGCCCAGTTGGCCCTCGTTCGGAGGTCTCGAAGCATGGGAGCGTGCTGGCGCAGCAGCGTCTGCCGGTGAAGTGCCTCCTCCCTGCTCTGCTGCGCGAAGGACTCAGCGCTGACAACTCGCTGCTGAAGAGAGAGTAGCTTGACACGGGCGGAAGCCATCTCGGCCTGCATCGAGACCAGGGTAGCTGCGATGGCTTTCTCACGCTATTCCGCCTTAGCCAGCCCTGACATGAGGGCAGCGGTCGTACCCGCACCTTCGGCCTCCACAAGCTTCAACTTCAGGTTGTACCGGCCGGTGAGATCCGCGCAAGCCTCGGCCATCCTGCAGTGGACCTCCTCCTGGGCCCAGGCCTCAAGGGCGCGACACCATCCTCTGCTTGGGTGACTTGGCGCTCCCTCGTCTCCAATCGCTCGAGCTCGATGCTGCGCTCCGTGGCCTCCAGCAATAGTGCTTCTTCGTGCCTCAAGATCTCCTCCTCGTCAGACGGGGCGCCCTTCATCGACGCCAGGGCGAATCTACGCGCCTCCACCTGCTGCTCCAGGGAGGCGTTCAAGACCTGGAGCTCCAGCCTGTGCTCCTCGACGGCCGTGTGGCGATTGTCTTCCTCCCTGGCCTCCTCCAAGGCCCGGGCACTGGCCTCTCGCAAGGTTGCCAGGGATGCCTCGGCCTCTGCATCGGCATGCTCGCGCTGGAGGCGCCCGAGGTTGATAGCCACCTTCAGGCGATGCCACTCCTCCACCAGCCTAAGGCCTTCGGCTTCAAGGTGAGCGTCGACATCCACGAGTTCTCCACTGAGTAGGCTCATCGTGCCCATCGCCTCTTGAAAGTTCTCATGGAGGACGACACTCCACCCGTGCGCAAGCTTAAGCACGCATCCAGGTCCGTCCCCCGCAACGGGAGTGGCCGACGGGATCCGAAGCGGCTCGCTCCCCTCCAGTAGGGGCTGGGGGCTGGCGCCTCCCTGGTCGCCGTCCGGGCTTTAGCAGGGGTCCGGATGGCTTGAGGCCGGCTACTCGAAGAAGAAGCCAGGATCGAAGTCATCCAACCATCGTCCATAATCAGAGGAGGAGCCCTTGGCACACTTGCCGCGCTCCAGGCGAGGCCACGAAGGAGAGACGGCGAAGGCGCGGGCTCAAGGTGCCAAGCTAACTTGTTGGCCTCTCCAGTCAACCTCGCGCCGGGTGCGGCATGCTGGCTTGGGGCGCTCAAGGCCAGCGGGGAATTCTAGGCAGGAGAAGGTTGCTTCCCGGGAGACTTCGCCACCTTAGCAGAAGGGACCCTGAGGAGCCACAGTCAGGAGGAGAAGCAACGCTCAAGAAATTACAAAGATAAGGTACTCACTCGTCTATGGCGATATACTTCCTCTGCTTCAGCGGCCGGAAGGCATCACTACTGCAGCTTGGGGACCCTCTCCTCTTGCGGAGCGCATCAAAATACAGACGGAGCCAGCTGAAGCATTGGACGTGGCAAGCAGCGCGGGGCACGGTTGGTGAGGCTCCTGAGGAGATGGCCTCCGGAGTGCTGGGCTAAGGAGAACCCTCCGGCACCGCCTCATGATGTCCCGCCAAGACCTCGGAAGCTTCAACCTCAGGAGCAGTGGATTGCATCACCCCCTCAGCTGTCACCACCGGCAAAGAGTCACGGGCTCCCGGGGGTGGCAGCTCGGAAGCCTCGAGCGGCGTCGATGCCTCAGCACCACCGCCTCCGGCCTCCGGTGGTGCTCGCCCCCCTGCATCCACTCATGGGGCAGGCTCAGCGCTAGCGGCAGGGAGGGGAGCCATGGAGACAGGGTTCTCACGGGGCCCTTCAAGGCCAACGGACGCATGCCCCATTCATCGAAGGGGGGCATCTGCCCCGCGAACTCCACATTGTTTGAGCAGTAGTACAAGAGACAGCCCTCCTGCGGCATGTCAGCTGACGAGGGGTCACCCGTCAAGACCTCGAGCATGTTCTTAGTGCCTCGAGCGGAAGCCCCGACTCCTGAAGCCTCATGCGATCCTGGCCGCCGAACAAGGCCCACAGCGGCCGTGAATGGTGCTGGAGAGGGGCGACGTGGCGTCGGAGGAACTCCTTCATCAACATGGGCGCGGTCATGCCAAGATCTTTCAGCCTCTTCAACCGGAGCTAGACGAAGGCAAGGCGGGGGTCAGCGAGCTTGTCGTGGCCCCAACCGGAGCTGGGAACGACGAGCGTCGAGGGGGGCAAGAGCAAGGGGCTAATCACACTGACGTTCACATACACCCACCATTCCCGAAACTCGCTTGAGGATGATGAAAGCTCAAAATCGATCCCTGAGCCAGCCGTCGCAGTCACAGCAACGGCCTGGAAACTCAAGCATCCTGAGCACTGCCGAAGGCTAGTCAGGTGAAGCGAGAAGAAATGGCGCAGTAGGGCCATGGAAGGGGGAATGTCCACCATGGCCTCGCAGATGAAAGCGAAGATGGCAAGAAGGGAGACTGATTGGGGATCTAGGTGTAACATATGGATCTGATAGTGGGAGAGCACGGCGTTGAAGAAGGCAGACAAAGGAGGAACCAGGCTAGCCCATAGGGCGTCGATGAGGAATGGAACCTCGGTGGCTGTCCTGTCGACGGAGGCGCGCGATGCGGGCCAGGCTGTCGTCCTCCCCCATTCGTTGAAGTCAGCAACGAGCGCAGGGCGGACCTTGTCCATGGCTTCCTGGTTGAGCACCAGTGACCGGCCAACGAAGGGTTCAATGGCCGGGGGCGGCCGGCTGAAGACCGAGTCTTCTTCTTTTCCTTCTCTGTTCGCCGGGGCACCATGCCAGCGAGGAAGGCCGAGCTCAGGACAGATTGGAAGAGGAGGTTATTGTTTCAGAAAGGCATGAGGGTGGGAGCGGCGTGTCACCAGCAATGGGGGGATAACTGTGTGAGCCCCGGTGGATGCCTAGCTAGGCGAATATCAAGGCTACGTGGGGAAGCGGAGATGCCCACGTCCAATCAACCGCCACGTCTCAAATGAGGCTGCAGGCTGTTAGGGCCCGCGGCGCCTCGCACTGGCCCCTTGGCTTCGCCTCGAAGCCAAGACCGAGCGCGCCTTGGGCCAGGGGGCTACTGTCAGGGTCCTGGGAACGGGGGTCACCAAACATGCCTACCCGCGGCCGACGGTGTGGTTCCACCAGCGGCCCTGTACGGCCCATCTTCACTAGCAAACACTCAAGACCCTCGCGAGGGGCCAAGCCTCACGAGGCGGACGATGCAAGACCTGCTCAGGGGCGCACCAGGCTGGCTCGCAAGGGGAGGAGAGATCAAGGCAAGGAGCACCTCGCAAGGTTCATGTGACGCAAGCCATGACGACCAAGGCCAGGCGGGCACCAGGTGGGCGCGAGCGCGCACAGTGTCCTTGTTTCCCCTTTGGTGTCAAGCAACGGTTTCCATATCGGTGCAACAAGACCAAGACCAGCAGGATGGCAGGACGGAGGTCACCATGGAGCCTAGGACGGCGTCACCACTAGTGCCTTTGGTAGGCGAAGACCAAATTTTGTGAGGATAGCTTGTACTAGCTGTCCCCCTTCAAACTGGTTGTTGTGGGATCCCTTCCCGCCTAATATTTGGGAAGAGGACCCGGTCCTCTATAAATAGGACTAGCCACCACCGGAGGGAGGCATCTCATCTTGGACTGGATCCATCCCACCAAGGCCACTACACAAGCTCACCAAGCACAAGAACACCTCTCCTCAGGAGGCTGTTCATCCTCAGCCCAGAGGCAATCCACCACACCACACTCGAGTAGGGTATTACACCACATCGGTGGCCCGAACCAGTATAAATCTTGCGTCCCTTTGTTCTGCGGTTTCGACGCGCTAAGCCTTGAGATTGCAGTGAGGGAGAGAGCTAGAGGGGGAGAGAACTTCATGCGCACCCCAGCTTTTGAACCTCAAGGGTTTTGCCTGAACCCGAAATTCGACAGAAGGTGTTGGATTTGTTGAAGCTTGGGTGTTGGAGAAACCATAGGCATTGGATGAGAGCCTGGCATACTTGAAGTCATCTTGCATTTGACGTTCTGCCTTGGTAGCTTGATGCACTAGCTCAATGAGGTTCGAGTATGGTTGGATGTCGGCAATTTTCTTGATAGGACGATTGAGTCCATTCAACAAACGCGCCATAGTTTGCTCATCATCTTCCGTGACATTGGCTCGTATCATTGCAATCTCCATTTCCTTGTAGTATTCTTCAACACTCTTGGTTCCTTGCTTGAGGAGTTGGAGTTTCTTGAAAAGTTTGTGGTTGTAGTAGGTTGGCACGAAGCGTGCTCTCATGACATCCTTCATTTGCGCCCAAGTAGTGATGGGTGGTTCACCTCTTGCTTCTCGACGCTTGATGACTTGTTCCCACCAAATGAGGACGTAATCTTGGAACTCAAGGGATGCCATAGCGATATTCTTCTCTTCCTCATAGTTGTGCAAGCGGAAGATTTTGTCGACCTTCAATGCCCATGAAAGGTACTCTTTGGGATCATTGCTTCCGGAAAACTTGGGCATGGTGAACTTTAGCTTGCCGTAACGTTGCTCTTCATTGTGTTGGGGTCGAGGGTGATGACGTCCTTTATGAGGAGGATTGACTCCCTCAACTTGTTCTCATCTTGGATGATTTCCATTGTCTTCTTGCTCTTGTTGAACTTGAGGTTCTTGGCGATGAGGTTGTGGAACTTGACGATGCACTCGAGCTTGATAGTTCCTCTCTTCAACTTCTTTGCTAAGCGCTTCTTGTTGTTCACGAGCTTGTCAGTTGTGCATGGCCACGGCTCGACTTGAGTCTCGAAGGTGATGTAGGGTAGGGACCCTATAGCCCGATCTTTCATGAAAGGAGCGGATCCCGGGGAAAAACACGAAGAACACGAGGATGAACGGGAGGAAAACACAAGAGGAAATAACTAAACCGACACGAATAAGTCACACATGGGCTAGATCCTCGAGTACATAGAGCGATACATGAATCCACGGACAACTAGGGACGATACACGGTAACCGGTTCTTCTCCGTGAGGAGGTCTTGAATCCACAAGGGGATCTTCCGTTGAAAAGGGGTCTTGAATCCAAGGTGGATCTTCTACGAAGAGGGGCCGCGGTCTCTCTCGATGAGTAGATCTGATATGGATGAGAAATGCTCTGTCTCTCAAATGAGCTAAACCAGTGCTGGCCCTAGCTAGGATGAATGGGGGGTCTATTTATAGTCTAAGTGCAAATGGGGGAGATGTGAAGGGGTACATGGGCCTCAGGCTCGAACACTGTGCGCAGACAGGTACCGGACGTCCGCTGGTGACCAGTCGTCCGGTGTCTCAGGAGCTGCCGGACGTTCGGTGTCCTCCGGTGGTCCGCTGGTTCTGCTCTATGATGGGGGTACCGGACGTCCGGAGGCTCCGAACTTCCTCTGACTTCGGCTCGGGTGCGGTCGCGCCGGTCGTCCGGTTGGGGCCGGACGTCAGCTCTTTGGCCTCGGGTGCAGAGGCACCAGTCCTCCGGTCTGGACCGGACATCTGCTGGCTGGGACTCGGCAGATGCTTCAGGCGCCGGACGTCCGGTCCCGGCCGGTCGTCCGGTGGCTGGGACTTTTCCGGCAGCCCTTCTTCTTCTCCGTCTTCTCGTCCATCTTCCTCTTCTTCTTATCCTTGCTCCTTAGCTTCTCCATTGTACCTAAGTATGCACAAAGTATCCATATGAGGTAGTAGCCATGCTTCATGTGCATCGAAGTGGAATTGTGAGAGGAGAGATGTCACCTCGGTTTCAATGGCTCTTGCACGTGATCGAGTCATGGGTCCGGTAGGCACTTGATGAGACGATGGTAGGTCCATGGGGATGACCTTGGGATGCTCCGCATCAAAAGGGGTCTTGAATTCAAGGTGGATCTTCTCCGAAGTGGGGCCGCGGTCTCTCTTGTGGAGTAGATCCGGTTTGGATGAGCAATGCTCTATCTCTCAAATGAGGTAAACCAATGCTAACCCTAGCTAGGATGAATGGGGGGTCTATTTATAGTCTTAGTGCAAATTGGGCGAAGTGAAGGGGTACATGGGCCTCGGGCCCGAACACTATGCGCAGATAGGTACCGGACGTCCGCTGGGGACCGGTCGTCCGGTGTCTCAGGAGCTGTCGGACGTCTGGTGTCCTCCCGTCGTCCACTGGTTCCGCTCTGTGATGGGGGTGCTGGACGTCCGGAGGCTCCGGACTTCCGCTGACTTCGGCTTGGGTGCGGTCGCGCCAGTCGTCCGGTCGGGGCCGGACGTCCGCACCTTGGCCTTAGGTGCAGGGACACCGGTCGTCTAGTCTGGACCGGACATCCGCTTGCTGGGGCTCGGCTGACGCTTCAGGCGCCGGACGTCTGGTCCCGGTTGGTCGTCCGGTGGCTGGGACTTTTCCTGCAGCCCTTCTTCTTCTCCGTCTTCTCGTCCATCTTCCTCTTCTTCTTGTCCTTGCTCCTTAGCTTCTCCATTGTACCTGAGTATGCACAAGGTATCCATATGAGGTAGTAGCCATGCCTCAAGTGCATCGAAGTGGAATTGTGAGAGGAGAGATGTCACCTCGGTTTCAAGGGCTCTTGCACGTGATCGAGTCATGGGTCAGGTAGGCACTTGATGAGACGATGGTAGGTCCATGGGGATGACCTTGGGATGCTCCGCATCATCTCCCCTCCCTTGGGGAAGATCTGTCCTCGGATCAAAATCTTCATCACCATGGAAGGGAGAGAGATCTTTGACGTTGAAGATGTCGCTCACGTTGTACTTGTCTCGCGGGAGGTCGATCTTGTAAGCGTTGTCGTTGTAGCATGCAAGCACCTTGAAGGGTCCATCCGCTCGTGGTTTCAGCTTGGATTTGCATTCTTGTGGGAAGCGGTCCTTGCGAAGGTGGAGCCACACTCGATCACCAATGTTGAAGACCCTAGGTTCCTTGTTGAAGTTGAGCTTGGTCGCAAGGCATTGAACTTCGCGCTCGATTGTGTTTCTTGTATCTTCATGCATCTTCTTGAGATGTGTCACACGCGCACTTGTGTCCAAATTGATGCGCTCTTGGAGTGGTAGAGGAAGAATGTCTAATGGTGACAATGGGTTGAATCCGTAAACGACCTCAAAAGGCGACTTGCCGGTTGTTGAGTGTCTTGCTCAGTTGTAGGCGAACTCGGCAATAGGTAGGCACTCCTCCCACTCCTTGATGTTCTTCTTGATGATTACTCGAAGTAGAGCGGAGAGTGTGCGGTTTGTCACCTCCGTTTGGCCGTCGGTTTGAGGATGGTACGCCGTGGAGAAGAGTAGCTTGATTCCGAGCTTGGCGCATAGGGTCTTCCAAAAGTAGCTAAGGAACTTGACGTCACGGTCCAAGACAATTGTCTTTGGCACACCATGGAGATGCAATATTTCCCTACAAAAGAGATTAGCAACATGTGAAGCGTCGTCTATCTTGTGACAAGGAATAAAATGTGCCATTTTGGAGAAACGGTCCACAACGACAAATATAGAATCTTTCCCATCGCGAGTTTTAGGCAAACCAAGTACAAAGTCCATGCTCATGTCCTCCCAAGGATGGTATGGAATTGGTAAAGGCATATAGAGACCATGAGATTGAGCTTTGCACTTAGCTTTGCGGCATGTAGAACATCGGTTGGTGAAGCGATTGACGTCCCGAAACATCTTTGGCCAAAAGTAGCTCTTCGATAGCGTGGCGAACGTCTTATCACGTCCAAAGTGTCCCATTAATCCTCCTCCACGCGATTCCTGCAAAAGCAATAAACAAAGAGACGACTTGGGAATGCAAAGTTTGTGAGCTCTCATAAGGTAGCCGTCTTTGATGTAATAGCGTTCCCATGATGTATTCGACAAACACTTGGCATAAGGAGTGGCAAAAGTGTCATCATGCTCATACAATTCTTTGATATGCTCGAAGCCAATGACATCTCACTCAAGTTGCGTGACTAGCATGCATATGCGGGAAAGAGCATCCACGATGATGTTTTCTTTACCCTTGATGTACTTGATGACATAGGGAAAAGACTCAATGAATTCACTCCATTTAGCATGGCGCTTGTTCAACTTAGTTTGACCCTTGAGATACTTGAGGGTCTCATGATCGGTATGAATGATAAACTCATGGGGACAAAGGTAATGTTCACATTCATGTAAAACGCGGACTAAAGCATATAGCTCTTTGTCATAGATGGGATAATTGAGTTGCGCTCCAGAAAGTTTCTCACTAAAGTAAGCTATGGGGCGCTTCTCTTGCGTTAACACACCTCCTATGCCATTACCGCTAGCATCGCAATGAATCTCAAAAGGCTTGTCGAAGTTGGGTAAAGCAAGCACGGGAGCATGAGTAAGAAAATTCTTAAGCTCATTGAATGCGGTATCTTGGGATGGTCCCCAAATAAACGGCGCATTCTTCTTGCTCAAAGCATGCAAAGGCGAAGCAATGGTGCTAAAATCCTTCACAAAGTGACGATAGAAACCCGCAAGACCAAGAAAACTACGCACTTGATGCAAGTTGGTTGGTTGCGGCCAAGTCTTAATAGCATTGATCCTGGACTCATCTACATGAACACCCTTAGAAAAGACCACAAAACCCAAGAAAACGAGCTTATCAACACCAAAAAGGCTTTTCTCCATATTAGCATAGAGTCGCTCTTCTCGAAGAGTTTGCAAAACGGTGCGGACATGGGTGACATGCTCGTTGATAGATTTACTAAACACGAGAATGTCATCGAAGTAAACCACAAAAAATATACCAATGTAAGGGCGAAAGACATGATTCATAAGGCGCATAAATGTGCCCGGTGCTTCCGAGAGACCCATAGGCATGACTAACCACTCATACAAACCAAACTTGGTTTTGAATGTGGTTTTCCATTCATCGCCCTCTTGTATGCGGATTTTATACTAACAACTCTTAAGATCAATTTTGGAAAATATAGTGGCACCACTAAGCTCATCTAGCATATCATCTAGGTGTGGAATGGGATACCTATAACGAATGGTGATAGCATTGATAGGTCTACAATCGGAGCACATGTGAAAGCTACCGTCACGTTTTGGCACAAGAATGACCAGTACGACACAAGGGCTTAAACTTTCACGCACATGACCATGGTCTATGAGATGCTTTACTTGCCTTTGGATTTCCTTGGTTTCTTCGGGGTTGACGCGGTAGGGAGCTTTGTTCGGAAGCGGTGCTCCGGGGATGAGGTCGATGCGGTGCTCAATGCCTCGTAGTGGAGGTAGTCCCGGAGGTAGCTCATCGGGGAAAACATCTTGAAATTCCTGCAAAAGAGAAGACAACACTAGAGGAAGAGTGTGAGAAGTGTTAGTTTGTGTTGCATTGTCCTTGCACACGAGGACGTAGTGTAGGAAACTAGATGGGTTCTCACACACTTCTCTCATCTCACGTTTGGTGGCAAATAGAACTAGGTTCTTGTTTTCGCTCATCATGGAGGCACTCAATTTGGGCTTGTGGCACTCACTTTCTTTTTGGCGGCTCACTCTCTCACCATTCTCTCCATGATGGGTGGCTTGCTTATCGGCGATCACTTGGCTTGGAGACATAGGTCATAACACAAACTCCTTTCCTTGCATCTTGAAGCTATAGTGGTTTGTACGCCCATTGTGGACGACTCCTCTATCGAATTGACATGGTCGTCCAAGGAGAAGATGGAAAACGGTCATTGGGATGACGTCGCACTCCAAGGTGTCTTCGTAGGCGCCAATTTTGAACGAGACTTGTACTCGTTGCTCGACTTGGATAGTGTCGGAGTCACTAAGCCATTGCACTTTGTATGGATGCGGATGCTTCGTCTTGGGAAATTGGAGCTTGGAGCAAAGTTCTTCACTTGCGAGATTGTGACAACTCCCTCCATCGATGATGACCTTGACGGATCGTCCATTGATGTCGGCCTTGGTGTGGAATATGGTGCATCTTTGGTCTTCTTCTTGGTGATGTTGGAGAGTCAAGACTTTGGAGACAACAAGTGCGGGACTTGAGTCTTCATCACAAAAGACTTGTTCTTCTTCATTGTTCACTTGGCGGTGCATGGCGACTTGCTCAAGGGCTTCCATTTCTCCTTCGCTCATGGAATCATAAGTGCCATCGTCGTTGAAGATCATGGTGCGCTTGTTGCTGCACTCATAGGACTTGTGGCCTCGGCCTCCGCAAGTGAAACACTTGAGGGAACTCGTCCTGACGGTCTCATCGGTAGGCATTGATGATGATGAAGCTCTCGGCTTGAAGTTGCTTGTAGTAGGCGAAGCTTTCTTGGAAGTTGACTTGTCGATGTTGGAAGTAGACGGTCTTGTAGTCGGTGTTGGAGTCATTGAAACTTGGTTATTGGAGAAACCGTAGGACTTCGATGAGAACTTGGCATACTTGAAGTCATCTTGCACTTGGCGTTCCGCTTTGGTAGCTTGGTGCACGAGCTTGATTTGATTTGAGTATGTTGGAAGTCAGTGATCTTCTTGATAGGATGATTGAGTCCATTCAAGAAACGTGCCACAGTTTGCTCATCATCTTCCGTCACATTGGCTCTTATCATTGCAATCTCCATCTCTTTGTAGTATTCTTCAACGCTCTTGGTTCCTTGCTTGAGTTGTTGGAGTTTCTTGAAGAGGTTGCAGTTGTAGTACGTAGGCACGAAGAGTGCTCTCATGAAAACCTTCATTTGTGCCCAAGTAGTGATGGGTGGATCACCTCTTGCCTCGCGGAGCTCAATGACTTGTTCCCACCAAATCAGGACATAGTCTTGGAACTCAAGGGATGCCATCACGATCTTCTTCTCTTCTTCATAATTGTGCAAACGAAGATCTTGTCAACTTTCAATGCCCATGAAAGGTATTCTTCGGGATCGTTGCTTCCGTTGAACTTGGGCATGGTGAACTTGAGCTTTCCTAGCGTTGCTCTTCATTGTGTTGGGGTCGGGGATGATGACGCTCATGTTGTAGATGATTGTTCAACTCGTGGTGTTCTTGACGCGGAGGGTTGTCAACCTCGTGTTGCTCTTGTCGTGGAGGATTCCCATTGTCGTCATGCTCTTGATGAACTTGATTGTCTTGGCGAGCTTGTGGAGGAACGCGTCGAGCTCGAGGGGGAACTAGACGATGCATGCGAGCTTGAAATCATCGTTCGTGAATTTCTTCACGAAGTGCTTCCACTTCTTCACGGGCTTGTCGGCCTCTTCGGCAATGGCTCGAGACGCATCACATAGAGCTTGTTGCGCCTCAAGTGCTTGAGCGTCACGGAATTGTTGTTCTTGACGTTGAGCCTCGGCATCTTGTTCATTTTGGTGTAGACGCATGCGTTCTTCCTCTTCATGTTGGCGTTGTTGTTGCCGTTCTCGAGCTAGCGCAAAGGCTTCTTCGGCTTGACGTCATCGGCGCTCTTGAGAGTCGGTGTCCCGAAGAGGATTGAGGTTTGCTTGACGTTTGGTGCGCGTGGCTCGATGAAGAGTGTTCGATGTTGGTGTACTTGAGTCAGAATGGCGACTTGAACAGCTCCTTCTTGAAGTGGAAGAAGAGCGGTTGAGCAACAAAGCGTGAATCTCGTCCATCCTTGAGTCATTCTCTTGATTGTGATCGTCGAGCTTGTGGTCGAAGTAGTCCCTTGTACGTTGCTCGGAATGTCGCAAGTCGGCGGCAAGGTTGTCGATGCGTTCACTCATAGCTTGTTGCTCTTGATGCAAAGCACGTTGTGCACCGAAGAGGTGACTCTTGGTGACGAAGGAGTTCATGTCGTCGTCTTGCTCCATGAAGAGTGGGTTGGTAGAAGTACTTGGCCGATCCATCATTCCAAGACAAGTATGAGTGGTAGAAAGAGAAGAACGAACACCAAATGTACCTTGACCGAAGTTGAAACTGAATCAATGATCACTCCAATGTAGGACAAGGAAATAGCCCAATTGGTATGAATTCTCGTCGGTTTCTCACACCTACACAAGTAAAAGCTTATGGTGGAGCTTGGTTAGGATGGTGGCACAATTTTTAGTGTGAATGTAAGTAAGATTCAATAATGTTGGAGAAGATTCGCAAGATGCAATGTAACAAGTAGACCAAGCATATACGGTACACGGAAACACACACGCAAAAAGATAAGTGGGGTTGTCTAACCAAGGATGAGCCAAAATGTGGTATCCACAAAAATGCTCTTGTTGCACAACACTAGAGAGACGCTAGCACGATTGCACGATAGGCGGATACAAGAACTTGTGCACAACCTACTTAGCAAAAATGCAACGACTTCTATCCCAAATATGCTTGTATGCAAGGTGTTGCTATGATATGATCCAAGATGATCAAGTATGACAATCTTAATGTTGTATGATGCTATGGTTCTTGCTTGAAAGATCTTTGCTTATATTTCCTCTTTGCTTAAAAGCATGGTTGGCTCTTTGATGTTTGAGCTCTTTTCTCATGCAATGCTTGACAAATCAAGATAACAAGTGAGTATGCGATGACAACTTTGTGACACAAGAGATGATACCAATATAGGCAACAATGATGTATGTATGTATGCTATGGGAAGTATGATCACTAAAGTGCACAAGACTCGTTGCCGGCAATACTCAATGGCTAGTCTCGATGGGTAAAGGAGTAAGGCGATGATGGCTATCAATGTAATGGCAAGAGTGATATGTCCAATACCAAGATGAGGTTACCGGTCTTGCTTCCGGTATCGTGTCCAAATGGTGACACGAATACCAAGTCGTAGTCGAGGTGGTTGTTGTCGATGACACGTCCGTGGCGAAGATGAGCGGTGGTGATGTCGATGTCGAACCGTACCTAGATAGCCGAAACACAAAAGGATACGGTACCGCAACTCAAATTCTCAAAACCAAAGGCAACCAAAATCGTCGGAGTAGTTAGTGGATAAGTGGAGGTGGTGTAGTGGATGATGTGGTGGAAGTAGCGGTCGTCCTGAAGTGGACGGATGTCCGGTCGCCGGTCGTCCGGTCCTGGGTCGCCGGACGTCCGGTGAAGTGACGGACGTCCGGTGGTCGGGATCAACGCGAAATTTCAGATCCGGGAGGTGATTTTGGGGATTTTGGGAGGGATTTCGAGGTGGAAATGGTGGGGGAAGGCGAGATCCACTTGAAACACAACAAATTCACGGATCAAAACCAACAAAACATCATCAAAACTCACAAAACACAAGAAAATTTTTTGGGCTATTTTTGTGGGGATTTTCGGATTGGGACGAAAAACAACAAAATCAAGCTAAAAAAAGAAGAGGGGGCTCCGAAATCGTGATAAACCTTGCTCATGATAGCAAGATGATGTAGGGTAGAGACCCTAATCGCCCGATCTTTCACGAAAGGAGCGGATCCCGGGGAAAACATGAAGAACACAAGGATGAACGGAAGGAAAACACAAGAGGAAATCACTAAACAGACACGAATAAGTCACACATGGGCTAGATCCTCGAGTACATAGGACGATACATGGATCCACGGACAACTAGGGACTATACACGGTAACCGGTTCTTCTCCGTGAGGAGGTCTAGAATCCACAAGGGGATCTTCCCTTGAAAAGGGGTCTTGAATCCAAGGTGGATCTTCTCCGAAGAGGGGCCGCGGTCTCTCTTGTGGAGTAGATCCGGTATGGATGAGCAATGCTCTATCTCTAAAATGAGCTAAGCCAATGCTAACCCTAGCTAGGATGAATGGGGGGTCTATTTATAGTCTTAGTGCAAATGAGGCAAAGTGAAGGGGTACATGGGCCTCGGGCCCGAACACTATGCCCAGACAGGTACCGGACGTCCGCTGGGGACCGGTCGTCCGGTGTCTCAATTGCTGTCGGACTTCCGGTGTCCTCCGGTCGTCTGCTGGATCCGCTCTCTGATGGGGGTGCCGGACGTCCGGAGGCTCCGGACTTCCGCTGACTTCGGCTCGGGTGCGGTCGCGTCGGTCGTCCGGTCGGGGCCAGACGTCCGCTCATTGGCCTCGAGTGCAGGGGCACCGGTCGTCCGGTCTGGACCGGACGTCTGTTGGATGGGGCTCGGCTGACGCTTCAGGCGCTGGACGTCCGGTCCCGGCCGATCGTCCAGTGGCTGGGACTTTTCCTGCAGCCCTTCTTCTTCTCCGTCTTCTCGTCCATCTTCCTCTTCTTCTTGTCCTTGCTCCTTAGCTTCTCCATTGTACCTAAGTATGCACAAGGTATCCAGATGAGGTAGTAGCCATGCTTCATGTGCATCGAAGTGGAATTGTGAGAGGAGAGATGTCACCTCGGTTTCAAGGGCTCTTGCACGTGACCGAGTCATGGGTCCGGTAGGCACTTGATGAGACGATGGTAGGTCCATGGGGATGAACTTGGGATGCTCCGCATCAAATGGCTTAGTGACTCCAGCACTATCCAAGTCGAGCACCGAGTACAAGTCTCCTTCAAAATCGGCGCCTACGAAGACACCTTGGAGTGCGACGTCATCCTAATGACCGTGTGCCATCTTCTCCTTGGACGGCCATGGCAATTCGATAGAGTCGTCCACAATGGACGTACAAACCACTATAGCTTCAAGATGCAAGGAAAGGAGTTTGTCTTACGACCTATGTCTCCAAGCCAAGTGATCGCCGATAAGAAAGCAACACATCATGGAGAGAATGGTGAGAGAGTGAGCCACCAAAAAGAGAGTGAGCGCCACAAGCCCAAATTGAGTGCCTCCATGATGAGCGAAAACAAGAACCTAGTTCTATTTGCCACCAAACGTGAGATGAGAGAAGTGTGTGAGAACCCATCTAGTGTCCTACACTACGTCCTCGTGTGCAAGGACAATGCAACACAAACTAACACTTCTCACACTCTTCCTCTAGTGTTGTCTTCTCTTTCGCAGGTATTTCAAGATGTTTTCCCCGATGAACTACCTCCGGGACTACCTCCACTATGAGGCATCGAGCACCGCATCAACATCATCCCCGGAGCACCGCTCCCGAACAAAGCTCCCTACCGCGTCAACCACGAAGAAACCAAAGAAATCCAAAGGCAAGTAAATCATCTCATAGACCATGGTCATGCGCGTGAAAGTTTGAGCCCTTGTGCCATACCGGTCATTCTTGTGCTAAAATATGACGGTAGTTTTCACATGTGCTCCAATTGTAGACCTATCAATGCTATCACCGTTAGTTATAGGTATCCCATTCCACGCCTAGATGATATGCTAGATGATCTTAATGGTGCCACTATATTTTCCAAAATTGATCTTAAGAGTCGTTACTATCAAATCCGCATACAAGAGGGTGATGATAGGAAAACCGCATTCAAAACCAAGTTTGGTTTGTACGAGTGGTTAGTCATGCCTATGGGTCTCTCAGAAGCATCGGGCGCTTTTATGCGCCTTATGAATCATGTCTTTCGCCCTTACATTGGTATATTTGTTGTGGTTTACTTCGATGACATTCTTGTGTTTAGCAAATCTATCAAAGAGCATGTCACCTATGTCCGCACTATTTTGCAAACTCTTAGAAAAGAGCGTCTCTATGCTAATATGGAGAAATGCCTTTTTGGTGTTGATAAGCTCCTTTTCTTGGGTTTTGTGGTCTCTTCTATGGGTGTTGATAGAGGCAAAGGTGTCCCGACGTTTCGATGAGATGGTGGCTATCGTTTTCTGTGGGAGTCGACCTTGACGATCCGACTACGAACGTGCGAGACGTCGCGCCTTAGCAATCACTAAACCAACTTCCGAGGGTTATTGACCACGCCGGAGCACGATCAACCTGACCACGAGGGTCTGTTTCCTGCAAGCAAAAGAAGAACAAGCAAGAAAGTGAGATTGCAATCTGGATATTGCGAATATAAGATGAAAGCTTTATTGATCAAGGTGGTTTTCTGTGACGCTTTGGTCTGGTCGTTGAACACAAACGAAGTACACGAAGTTGCAGCTATGGCGAACTTTTAATGTAAACAAAACCCAAAGCCTAAACGATGCCCAAAGGGCTGTATATATGGAGGAGAGAGGGGGAATTTCGTGGCCCTTGGTGGAGGGGTCCGAAACCAACCCTAACTCTTGTTTCCCCACACATACGGACTCTGAAAACAGCCTATACTTAAGTACTTCGAAAATAAATGGGCCTGGCCCAATAATAAGGTGACGCAGCACCTAAAATAGCCTATGGACGAAATTTATGAAGTGGCATCTTGTATATTTCGTCCCATGCTTCATGCACTCATTATGGTGGCTTCAGAGTCCTGGAATCATCACTTGTAACTCCGTTCTTGTTCCCCTTGCGCATGCCATCATCTCCATGCTTGAACTTGCTCCAAGGTTCATCTTTCTTGTCCAAGCTAGCCCCTTCATTTGTAAGCAAAACATAATTATCCAATTTAGGCAGCATCATATTCTCATGAACATTACAATCGTTACAAGAAACGAAAGTACCTGATAATTCAATTGGCGTGCGCGAGCTCTAGTAATCGGTCCAGTATGTATAGCAGCAGGGGCTGTGGGTGTAACAATGGTATTGATGTCCTCATCATCCTCCCCTTCTTGAAGAATGGACTCGATCTAATCTACGAAAGACTATAAAATCTCACCGAGCAACCTGAAAATCTGATACCACTTGATAGAGGCAAAAGTGTCCCGATGTTTCGATGACATGGTGGCTATCGTTTTCTGTGGGAGTCGACCTTGACGATCTGACTACGAACGTGCGAGACGTCGCGCCTTAGCAATCGCTAAACCAACTTCCGAGGGTTATTGACCACGCCGGAGCACGATCAACCTGACCACGACGGTCTGTTTCCTGCAAGCAAACGAAGAACAAGCAAGAAACTGAGATTGCAATCTGGATATTGCGAATATAAGATGAAAGCTTTATTGATCAAGGTGGGGTTCTGTGACGCCTTGGTCTGGTCGTTGAACACAAACGAAGTATGCGAAGTGGCAGCTATGGCGAACTTTTAATCTAAACAAAACCCAAAGCCTAAACGATGCCCTAAGGGCTGTATATATGGAGGAGAGAGGGGGAATTTCGTGGCCCTTGGTGGAGGGGTCTGAAACCAACCCTAACTCTTGTTTCCCCACACATACGGACTCTAAAAATAGCCTTTACTTAAGTACCTCGAAAATACATTGGCCTGGCCCAATAATAAGGTGACCCTGCACCTAAAATAGCCTCTGGACGAAATTTATGAAGTGGCATCTTGTATATTTCATCCCATGCTTCATGCACTCATTATGGTGGATTTAGAGTCCTGGAATCATCACTTGTAACTCCGTTCTTGTGCCCCTTGCGCATGCCATCATCTCCATGCTTGAACTTGCTCCAAGGTTCATCTTTCTTGTCCAAGCTAGGCCCTTCATTTGTAAGCAAAACAAATGTATCCAATTTAGGGAGCATCATATTCTCATGAACATTAGAATCGTTACCAAGAAATGGAAGTACCTGATAATTCAATTGGCGTGCGCGAGCTCTAGTAATCGGTCCAGTATGTATAGCAGCAGGGGCTGTGGGTGTAACAATGGTATTGATGTCCTCATCAGGTGTTCATGTAGATGAGTCCAAGATCAATGGTATTAAGACTTGGCCGCAACCAACCAACTTGCATCAAGTGCGTAGTTTTCTTGGTCTTGCAGGTTTCTATCGTCGCTTTGTGAAGGATTTTAGCACCATTGCTTCGCCCTTGCATGCTTCGAGCAAGAAGAATGCGCCTTTCATTTGGGGACCATCCCAAGATACTGCATTCAATGAGCTTAAAAATTTGCTTACTCATGCTCCTGTGCTTGCTTTACCCAACTTCGACAAGCCTTTTGAGATTTACTGCGATGCTAGGGGTAATTGATGTGGAGCATCCTATGATCATCCCCATGTACACTACGACGAGACCTCGACCTCGAGCATACGCCATTGGGCACAAGGTGAACTCGTTCCTAAGTCCTTTCCCTTTCCATTCTTCCGAGACATGGTTGGTACCTAATGCCAAGACACTACATGTTCTCAGGAATCAAGGACTCAAGGAGAAGGAACAGCCGGCATCAAGACTTGTGCAGAGTTTCTGCCAGGCCCGGACCTTCCGACCACAGCCCGGAACCTCCGGCCTCCGGACCTTCTGGCCTGCCCGGAACCTCCGGCCCTCGCCACTCCAGCACAGTCTGCGCCGCGCCAACTCTCGGCTTACACCAGAGCCCACATGGAACTTCCGGAGCCTGGACCTTCCGTCCCTGCCCGGAACTTTCGGCCTGCCTGCGTGCAGAGTCTTTGGGCCGAGGCCCATGTACCTGTTTTGCCCCTCACTTACCCTTCATGGCCCTAGACTATATATACTCCTCCACCTCCACCATTTTAGGGTTAGCGTTGTGTTAGCTCATTTGTGGGATAGAGCTTCGCTCATCCATATCGGAGCTACTCCTTGCGAGAGACTGCGGCCTCTTCGGAGAAGATCCACGTTGGATCCAAGACCCCTTTCTAAGGGAAGATCCCCCCGTGGATTCAAGACCTCCTCACGGAGAAGACCGGTTACCGTGTATCGTCCGTTGTTGACTTTGGATCTTGTATCTCCCTCTGTGTTCATGGATCTAGCACATGTGTGATCATACTTGTTGGCTTGAGTGTTCTCTTGTGTTCCCCTCATGATTTTCCCCTCGTTTCCCTCCTCGTGTTCTTCACATTCTTCGCGGGATCCGCTCCTTTCGGGAAAGATCGGGCCACTAGGGTTCTACCCTACATCATCTTGGTATCTAGAGCAAGGTTGATCACGATTTCGGAGCCTCCCCGTTATGTTTCTAGCCTAATTTTGTTGTTTTTCGTCCTAATCCGAAAATCCCCACCAAAAATAGCCCCAAATTTTTTTTGTGATTTGTTGGTTTTGATGACGTTTTGTTGATTTTGATCCATGGATTCATTGTGTCTCGAGTGGATCTAGCATTCCCAATCTTTTCCCCCATTTCTATCCATGAAATATTCCCAATTTTGACCCTGAAAATCGAGTTTTTCCGCCCACATTCTCAGATCTGGAATTTAGGGTTCGTCCCGGAAGAAATTCCACGACCCCCGGAACTTCCGGACTCCCCCGGAACTTCCGTCCCCCGGAACTTCCGTCCCAGCCCCGGAACTTCCGTGCTAAACAGAGAGTTTACCCAAAATCCCCTGGCTTCCCCGAGACTTTTTCCGTGACCCCCGGAACTTCCGGAGCCCGGAACTTCTGGCCCTAGGCCCGGAACTTCCGGCCTAACCCGAAACATTACATAGAATTTCAGCATCAGCCTTCTTCACAGTTTTCATCACAACTTTTCACTCCGAACTCCGATTTGAGTGTTCTTTGGCTCGTTTTGAAGCTATTGACGTGCCCGAGGACCTCACCTTGGTTTCACCACCTTTTGACACAATCAAATTTTGTGAATTTTGGCATCTTTGCCTAGGGCTTCCACCACATCATCCGCTACACCACCGCAGACTTCCGCAACCTAACCAATTTTGTTCCCCATCACATATGTGGTTGCTTGAGGAGTGATTTGAGTGTCCTAAGGTGTCTAGGCTACTTAGGGACGATTGCTTCTTCATCAACCACCACCACCAACATAACTTCCGCATAGTTTTGCCCACCTCACACTTCCGCCACCCCAACTTAACCTGATGAGGACATGACTACCTTGGATACGACCAAAAATATTGCATACATGCATATTTGTCAGGTGATTTCTAATGCAAACTATTCAATAATCTATTTATGTTATCCAGAACAAAAATACTTCACACACTTTTGTGTTTTGTCTAATTGCAGGTGTATGGGACATTTGTACAATACACATACGAAGATAAGGGAAAAGGAGAAGTTTATGTTGTGTTCAAAAAGTCCTCTCACGTCACTTTTGGGCCAAGAGAAGATAGAGTCCAAGTCTTTCACGTTCTGGATTCAGATTCGAACTTCACAGACATACCTGACTCAAAACGCCAACAACTTTTTCATACGGACTCCGAATTGGGTGATTCTTTTTTTGTTGGAAACTAAATTTCGTGCTATTTCCAACCCAGTTGGAATCACCTTCAAATTCGTCCGGAGCGTTGAGTTACGGACGAAACAATTTGACGTTGCAGCAGAATCCGAGTCAAACTACAAGCCCAAAGGGGTTGCATCACCTCCACTTGGGCCCATGAGCCTTGTACGACCTAAGGTTAGTTTTAGGCTGCCTTGGGACGTCCTCCCACCTCCTTGGCCGCCACCCCTTGCTCCTATATAAGTAGATCCATCTAGTAACTTTTTCGTTGGGATTTGTTTAGTTAAAAGTTAGCCATTGCAACTTCGTGTACTTCGTTTGTGTCCAACGACCAGACCAAGACCGCTTACGGATCCCCACCATTATCAATACCTCATATATATTTGCAATATTCATATTGCTTTATCATATTCTTGCTCGTTCTTCGATTGCTTGCAGGAATAGACCTTCGTGGTCAGGCTGACCGTGCTTCCGGCATCGTCAGTAACCTCAGGAGATTGGTTTAGCGATTGCTAAGGCGCAACGTCGTGCACGTTTGTAGTCGGATCGTCAAAGTCGTCTCCACCAAATCGATAGTTATCATCTCATCGAAAGATCGGGACACCCTCACCTAATGCATCCTCCTGTATCTGTCTCTCAAAGGTACAAGCACGGACATACATACCAGTAATGCAACGAGGAATATACTGAAATCTTGCCTGAATATCATGGTTCAAACCACCAAAAAATCTATTCATTGTATCATTCTCAGATTCTTCTATGTCACAATGATGCATATAAGATTTGAACTCTTGGTAGTAAGCATGAACAGTGTTGTTTCCTTGTTTAAATTGTTCAAATTTGCGAAGCAATTCACGACGATAATAAGGAGGGAAAAATTGTTGTCTCATTACAGCTTTCAAAACTTTCCAAGTTGATAGAGGCGAGGGTGTCCCGATCTTTCGATGAGATGATAACTATCGATTTGGTGGAGACGACTTTGACGATCCGACTACAAACGTGCACGACGTTGCGCCTTAGCAATCGCTAAACCAATCTCCAGAGGTTACTAACGATGCCGGAAGCACGGTCAGCCTGACCACGAAGGTCTATTCCTGCAAGCAATCGAAGAACGAGCAAGAATATGATAAAGCAATATGAATATTGCAAATATATATGAGGTATTGATAATGGTGGGGATCCGTAAGCGGTCTTGGTCTGGTCGTTGGACACAAACGAAGTACACGAAGTTGCAATGGCTAACATTTAACTAAACAAATCCCAACGAAAAAGCTACTAGATGGATCTACTTATATAGGAGCAAGGGGTGGCGGCCAAGGAGGTGGGAGGACGTCCCAAGGCAGTCTAAAACTAACCCTAGGTCGTACAAGGCTCATGGGCCCAAGTGGAGGTGTTGCAACACCTTTGGGCTTGTAGTTTGACTCGGATTCTGCTGCAACTTCAAATTGTTTCGTCCGTAACTCAACGTTCCGGACGAATTTGAAGGTGAATCCAATTGGGTTTGAAAGAGCACGAAATCTAGTTTCCAACAAAAAAAGAATCACCCAATTCGGAGTCCGTATGAAAAAGTTGTTGGCGTTTTGAGTCAGGTATGTCTGTGCAGTCCGAATCTGAATCCAGAACGTGAAAGACATGGACTCTATCTTCTCTTGGCCCAAAAGTGACGTCAAATCCCAACGAAAAAGCTACTAGATGGATCTACTTATATAGGAGCAAGGGGTGGCGGCCAAGGAGGTGGGAGGACGTCCCAAGGCAGTCTAAAACTAACCCTAGGTCGTACAAGGCTCATGGGCCCAAGTGGAGGTGATGCAACACCTTTGGGCTTGTAGTTTGACTCAGATTCTGCTGCAACGTCAAATTATTTCGTCCGTAACTCAACGCTCCGGACGAATTTGAAGGTGAATCCAATTGGGTTTGAAAGAGCACGAAATCTAGTTTCCAACAAAAAAAGAATCACCCAATTCGGAGTCCGTATGAAAAGGTTGTTGGCGTTTTGAGTCAGGTATGTCTGTGCAGTCCGAATCTGAATCCAGAACCTGAAAGACTTGGACTCTATCTTCTCTTGGCCCAAAAGTGACGTGAGAGGACTTTTTGAACACAACATAAACTTCTCATTTTCCCTTATCTTCATATGTGTATTGTACAAATGTCCCATACACCTGCAATTAGACAAAACACAAAAGTGTGTGAAGTATTTTTGTTCTGGATAACATAAATAGATTATTGAATAGTTTGCATTAGAAATCACCTGACAAATATGCATGTATGCAATATTTTTGGTCGTATCCAAGGTAGTGATGTCCTCATCATAACCCAATTTTGTTTGTGTTGTGAGTTGTGTCTCCTAAGGTGTTTTGGCTACTTAGGGACCGTGCTACCAACTCCAACACCGTGTATAGTCTGCCACCATACCCTCCATTTCCGCATTGCATACTCCGCAACTCATCATTGCCATTTCGCATTTCCATTAAGGTTCCACAAAACCACCACCATATCCCGCTACCACCATTTTGACATTTAAGATTTTGAGTTCGCGGTTTTTCTGTTTCCTAAGGTGTTTCGGCTACTTGGGGACGAGTCTCCATCATCTTGGTATCTCCATCAAGATCACCACCACTCATCATCGCCAAGGACGGTAACCTCCATATCATCTTGGTATCGTGGTATCCCTCCATTGTATATTCCCTTGCAATTGCATTGATAACCCCTAGACCATTTTGCGTCACTTGCTTATCGAGAGTAGCCATTTGAATATTCCTGGCAACGTTACTTGTGCACATTAGTGATCTACACCTCCCATTGTATACCATATCATATCGGTATCATCTTGGTATCATATCATCCTTGTGCCTCAAGTTTGTTCCCGCATATACACAATAGCTATATTTGTTTGTGCATTTCGCAAAGTGGCCATACATACAAAAAAACAATAAAGCTTTTAAGCAAAGAAAAAGAGTGAACAAAGAGCTTGTAAGCAAGTGCCATAGCATCATACCACATTGCATATAAGATCATCTTGGATCACCTTGTGAGAAACACCGGGAACCATACATACATAGCATACTTGGGATAGAAAGTTATCCATTTTGCATCTTATAGGTTGTGCACAAGTGTCGTATCCGCCTATTGAGCAATCGTGCTAGCATCTCTCTTGAGTTGTGCAACACGAGCGTTTTCCATGGATTCCACATTTTGTGCTCATCCTTGGTTGCACGACCCCATTTATCTATCCGTGTGTGTGTTTCCGTGTGCCACATACTGCTATTGGTCTACTTGTTTCACTTGCGAATTTGTGAATCTCTTTCAACATTATTGACTCTTGCTAACATTCTACATCAAATTTTTGTGCCACTATCCTCACCGAGCTCCACCATAAGCCTTATTTGTGTAGGTGTGAGAAACCGACAAGAATTGGTACCAATTGTGATATTTCCTTGTCCACATTGGAGTGATCATTGATCCACTTTCAACTTCGGTCAAGGTAAATTTGGTATTCGTTCTTCTCTTTCTACCACTCACATTTTTCTCATGGAGTGATGGATAGGCAAGGCATTTCATCTCCGGTCTTCCACAACAACGACGGCGTGAACAACTACATCACCAAAGCGTCAATCTTTGATCTACAACGACAAATGCAAGGCGCACAACCAAGATTGCGAGAGCGCATAGAGAACCTCTCCATCGACATTCGTCACTCCGAAGCGAGGAAAAGGGACTACATCAACAACAAGCTTTCCGCACAAAAGGAGGTGCAAGATGCAAGGATGGAGGAGATTCGGGCCTTGATCAAGTCTACATCCCCTTCATCATCCTCAAGGCAGCGACATTCAAGTCACAAGTCTTCGGAGCGCAAACAAGATGCAAGCGCAAGTTGTCCCCGTCCACATCTCCATGGCGACCACCATCACGTTCGTGATACACATCGTCATGAAGGGCAATTCACCTCCAAGCAACATGTGCACGACGACGACAAACGACATCTACTATGAGCTCAAGTGCGACAACGACACCATCGTCATGACGATGCTCGCCAAGCGCAAATGCACAAGTCCCAACAAGCCCTACTTCACGCCAAGTCCAAACATCATGACCATAAGAGAAGACCGCGAGACGAGCACCACCAAGACGGAGGTTCGGCTACACCAACCACTTCGGCATCTTCGCCAAGTGCTATCAAGGCATCTTCGCCTTTGGATGTACGGCATCTTCGCCTACTCCCCATGAGTTCACCTACATCGACACCTTCAACTACAAGCCGACCACCTATGAGCGAGGGCGACACTTCCATCTTCGGAAGCCCCTCAAGGAAGATGACCGGGCATGGGAAATTCCCTTCGGTCATGGAGACGAGCTATGAGGTGCCACATCATATGGGCCTCCAACAACAAGACGGTGACAAGACGGTCGAGCTAGGGCCATTCCCTTCGACAATGGCGACGAGCATGAACCTCTTCAACAACATGAAGACATGGCCCATATTGGACTCATACTCCGAGTCAAACTACGAGACCGCACATGAGACCTTATCTTTTGTCTTCGAGGAGAGTGATGATGTGCCATCTTCGGCCTTCATCCACGGCTACGACTACGACATGATTGAGCATGGAGACATTTGCACCAACATCTCTCCGACAACGACATGTGATGAGATGCCCCAATTGCCATGTGAGGAGAGCCAACACCACATGAGTGACATGAGTGACTCCACCGCACATGACATTGAGAGCATTTCCTATGAGAGGATGAGTCTGATCACCACTAGCCCCACACTTGAGAGCATGCCACACATCCTATGTGAGGTTGAGAGCCATTTGAGTGACTCCACCAACCATATGAGTGAGAGCATCCGAGAGGGAGTGAGTGAGCCACAACACTTAGTGAGTGAGGTAGTTGACACAGCATGTGAGGCCACTTTGATTTCTAATGACTTAACCTCTACTCCTAGTGTGTTTTATTCTTTGGTGCTAGGTCTCCTACATGATGACACACCTATCCTCGACGAGTCCATACCTCCAATGGAGATGATGATGGCCATGGTGGACGATGCTACACCCCCCACATGGTTCCATCATGATGAGGACGACCACGACTTGGTCTTCGACACCTCACCTACAACACATGAGCGATGCTCCAAAGGTAACATAGGTGATGGTGCTTCTCTTGTCCCACTAATGGACTATTTTACGAATGATTGCTTGCATAATGTTGACACACCTATACCCATGCTTCATGCTAGTGCGACTTCTTCATGTCATGACTTACCTATTTATGGCAAATATGATGATGAGCATGTTGATTTTCCTAGTTGTGATGCTATGCTCCATAGGGTATCATGTGAAAATTCTATTGGTCACATCATGTTTGACAATCCATTAACCTTGTCATATGCTATGAGTGAGATATCCCATATTGCATCATTTCAATCTCAACATAGTAACTATGCATGCCCCATTAAAATCAATCCCATTTGCACTTATGGCATAGATGACGAGATGATGGTCAGTGGCTTTTGTTTTTCATGTGATGATATTGCTATGCTTCCTCTGCACAATTTGCACAATTCATCTACTATACCATGCCATGATCACATTGTTCCAAATATGCTTTGTTTTGGATGTTGTCAATATTCTCCAAGAGATGTTTCCATTAATGCTCATGAGGAGACCCCCATAGTTTCCTCATACATATTAGGAGATTTTGATGCATTCCATACATTGCATGATTCCCATAATTGCTTGCACCATATGCATTCCATGAATAACCATGCTCTACATATTTCTTGTGATGCATTACACAATTTGAGTCTCCATTATGCTATACATAACAACAAAACTCTCATGATGGATGACATGTTTCTATATCACGCATCTCATTTATTTGAGCATTGGCTATTTTGTGCTAACCAACACAAGCACGTGCACATCATGATGGATGATGTGTACATCTACCACGCACACACCATTTTCCCTTTGTCTTTGTTTTGTGTAGGTACTCACGTATACTCGTCAACCTCTCAATCCCAAGAGTTGACGAAACGAGCTCTTGAGAGCAAAGATGACTTGGGATCCCGTCGACTATCCTTACCACCATTCTCTTCGTGCAACGACTACGCGCATCTCTTTCACTTGGCTCTCACATGGCTATGGGCTATATACCGCTTGTTGCTTCATGCTCATTTTACCGTGTTCACTTTGCACGCTATGCTTTCTCCTATGCCTTTGCCATGCAATTGTGACCCTTGCTTGCATCTACCCATGATTCACCATTATGCTTCTCCTATGTGTATTTGCATTCTTGGTGGAGATCCTTGTTGCTATTGCCATGTTTATCATGTACCTCGTGCTATTGATGCTTGTTGTGTTGGGAGAGTCATGATGTCCCGTTGCTATTTAAATATGGCCTCTCACCAATACATTGATGATATTTTGCTCATATCTTGCCTTCATGCTTGTGATATGTCTTGTGCATTATTCATGACTACCATTTGCACACATGACATACTTGACATGATTCCTTCTAGTACGTTGCATCTTCGCACTACTAGCTTGCTTGCCTTGATTCATATGATTGCTTTCTTTCTCGCATCACCCACGTTCCATTCTTACTTGCTTTCTTGGGTTGATGACATATATGCTCGTGCCTCTCACATGATTTATCTTGATCATTGTCTCTTGTCTCCATTAGTGGCACCTCTCATATCCCCTTGTATTGAGTGCCAACTTGCTATGCTTATTGATCATGGAGACTTGGACATATTACTTGTGATGCATGCTTGTTTGATTGAGCCTCTTGTATTTGGTTGTTCTCGCATCATATGCCTCCATATTATGAAATGCTCCCTTGTCCTTTCTTATGATGAGCACGATTCATTCACTTGTTGGGTATCTTACCACACGAATGATAGGTTTTGCATCTCCGCTGACCTCATTTGTTTTTCCAAGTGTTTGTCATGTTCTTTCATTTTGAATATTCACAAGGCGATACCGTCATGAGACAATTTAGTCATGTGAAGGCATACACGATGTGACACACCAACATTTGCGAGAATCTCCTAAAGGTGAACTCCTTCCCTTTGAGCCATCCTCAATTACGCATATTGGATGGGTCACTCTTTCATTGTTGTCTCCTTCTTGTTGTCTACATGATACATCTCGTGAGCGACATGGGAGATTGGCTCCATGGACATTCAAGTTTAGGAGTGCTCGGACTTAGTGGATTCACCATCGGACCACCACTCCTACCACAACATTGAGCTATGGTACAACACCACCCATAACAAATTTGCATCTTATGGATGGATTGACTCACATTATGATTGCCTTGTTGCATCTTGTATCCCCATGTCATCCATGATATATGAGTTTGTGCATTTTCTTAGCAAATTTGTTGTGATCTTTCTTGATGGCATATTCATACATCATGATCATATGGCCTACAATCAATTGCCTGATAACTCATTCATATTGAGAATCCATTGCCATGTTCATGCTTTTGATACACCGTCCCATTATGACATCATTTTGCACCATGGTTGCATTGATCATATTCACATCACATTTGTGTGCACAATGAATGCTTTTGCTCCCATGAATGCTTGGCATATCATTCTATATCATCTTACTAAGCTCCATGCGCTTTGTCACAAACAATCTTGCCGCACAGACTCTTTCTTAGATGATGGACACTTTGTGTGCGCTAACCATTGTATTTCCGAGTGTTGTTTGTGTTTGCCATTGTTGCATGTATACCACTCCGGCGACACCTTGGAGTACTTGGATTGCGCAATGTCTTCAACTCCGTCCAACTACAAGTCCATCCACAACAACCGTTTCCATGGTGATGAGGATCACGATCCGAGGTCGGATCTTTCCCAAGGGAAGGGAGATGATGCGGAGCATCCTACGATCATCCCCATGTACACTACGACGAGACCTCGACCTCGAGCATACGCCATTGGACACAAGATGAACTCGTTCCTAAGTCCTTTCCCTTTCCATTCTTCCGAGACATGGTTGCTACCTAATGCCAAGACACTACATGTTCTCAGGAATCAAGGACTCAAGGAGAAGGAAAAGCCGGCATCAAGACTTGTGCAGAGTTTCTGCCAGGCCCGGACCTTCCGGCCATAGCCCAGAACCTCCGGCCTCCGGACCTTCCGGCCTGCCCGGAACCTCCGACCCTCGCCACTCCAGCACACCCTGCGCCGCGCCAACTCTCGGCTTACACCGGAGCCCACACGGAACTTCCGGAGCCCGGACCTTCCGTCCCTGCCCGGAACTTCTGGCCTGCCTGCGTGCAGAGTCTTTGGGCCGAGGCCCATGTACCTGTTTTGCCCCTCACTTACCCCTTCGTCGCTCTAGACTATATATACTCCTCCACCTCCACCATGATAGAGGAAAAGGTGTCCCGATGTTTCAATGAGATGGTGGCTATCGTTTTCTGTGGGAGGCTACCTTGACGACCCGACTACGAGCGTGCGAGACGTCGCGCCTTAGCAATCCATAAACCAACTTCCGAGGGTTATTAGCCACGCTGGAGCACGATCAACCTGACCACGAGGGTCTGTTTCCTGCGAGCAAACGAAGAACATGCAAGAAACTGAGATTGCAATCTGGATATTGCGAATATAAGATGAAAGCTTTACTGATCAAGGTGGGGTTCTGTGACGTCTTGGTCTGGTCGTTGGACACAAACGAAGTACGCGAAGTGGCAGCTATGGCGAACTTTTAATCTAAACAAAACCCAAAGCCTTAAACGATGCCCTAAGGGCTGTATATATATGGAGGAGAGAGGGGGAATTTCGTGGCCCTTGGTGGAGGGGTCTGAAACCAACCCTAACTCTTGTTTCCCCACACATACGGACTCTAAAAACAGCCTATACTTAAGTACTTTGAAAATACATGGATCTGGCCCAATAATAAGGTGACCCTGCACCTAAAATAGCCTCTGGACGAAATTTATGAAGTGGCATCTTGTATATTTCGTCCCATGCTTCATGCACTCATTATGGTGGCTTCAGAGTCCTGGAATCATCACTTGTAACTCCGTTCTTGTTCCCCTTGCACATGCCATCATCTCCATGCTTGAACTTGCTCCAAGGTTCATCATTCTTGTCCAAGCTAGGCCCTTCATTTGTAAGCAAAAAAAATGTATCCAATTTAGGAAGCATCATATTCTCATGAACATTAGACTCGTTACCAAGAAACGAAAGTACCTGATAATTCAATTGGCGTGCGCGAGCTCTAGTAATCGGTCCAGTGTGTATAGCAGCAGGGGCTGTGGGTGTAACAATGGTATTGATGTCCTCATCATCCTCCCCTTCTTGAAATGAAGTCATCCTCGACGAAAGTTCATCGTCCTCACCCAAATAAGGCTTCAAATCTGCAATATTAAAAGTGGGACTAACCCCAAAATCTACAGGGAGCTCAAGTTTATATGCATTATCATTTATTTTCTCTAACACCTTAAAAGGACCATCAGCACGTGGCATTAGCTTTGATTTGCGCAAATTAGGAAATCTATCCTTACGCAAATGTAACCAAACAAGATCTCCAGGTGCAAACACAACATGTTTTCTACCCTTATCTCCAGCAAGTTTATATTTAGCATTCATACGCTCAATTTTTCCTTAGTTAACTCATGCATTTTTAAAATCAATTAAGCACGTTCTTTAGCATCAAAATTAACCTTCTCCGAAGATGGAAGAGGCAACAAATCAATAGGTGCACGAGGTAGGAAACCATACACAATTTCAAAAGGGCACATCTTAGTAGTAGAATGCAATGAACGATTATAAGCAAAATCAATATGAGGCAAGCATTCTTCCCACATTTTCTTGTTATTCTTCAAAACAGCCCTAAGCAGAATAGACAATGTTCTATTGACTACTTCAGTTTGTCCATCAGTTTGGGGGTGACAAGTAGTACAGAAAAGCAGCTTAGTCCCCAACTTAGCCCATAAACATCTCCAAAAGTGGCTAAGAAATTTAGTATCACGATCTGAAACAATAGTATTTGGCACACCATGCAAGCGAATAATTTCACGAAAGAACAAATCAGCAACATTAACAGCATCGTCGCTTTTATGACATGGTATAAAGTGTGCCATTTTCGAGAACCTATCCACAACAACAAATATGCTATCCCTCCCCTTCTTTTTTCGAGGTAAACCTAAAACAAAGTCCATAGATATATCCTCCCAAGGAACACTAGGTACAGGCAAAGGCATATATAAACCATGAGGATTGAGTCATGACTTAGCTCTTTGACATGTAGTGCAGCGAGCACCAAAACGCTCAACATCCCGTCTCATCTTTGGCCAAAAGAAATGTGTAACAAGTATATCCTCCGTCTTCTTGACGCCAAAGTGTCCCATTAATCCTCCTCCATGCGCCTCCTGCAACAACAAAAGACGAACGGAGCTAGCTAGAATGCATAGCTTGTTAGCACGAAACACAAATCCATCGTTAAGAACGAACTTGTTCCAAGTTCTCCCTTCCTTACAATTCTGCAATACATCTTTAAATTCAGCATCATGAACATATTGATCTTTGATGGTCTCCAAACCAAATATTTTAAAGTCAAGTTGTGAAAGCATAGTATAACGACGAGACAATGCATCAGCAATAACATTTTCTTTACCCTTCTTGTGTTTAATGACATAAGGGAAAGTCTCAATGAATTCAACCCATTTAGCATGTCTATGGTTCAGTTTTGCTTGGCTTTTAATGTGTTTCAAAGATTCATGATCAGAATGTACAACAAATTCATTGGGCCATAAATAATGTTGCCATGTTTCTAAGGTCCGAACAAGAGCATATAATTCTTTATCATAAGTACAATAGTTCAGACTAGGCCCACTCAATTTTTCAGAAAAGTATGCAACAGGTTTGCCATCTTGTAATAACACACCTCCTAATCCAATTCCACTAGCATCACATTCAAGCTCAAAAGTCTTATTGAAATTAGGAAGTTGGAGTAAAGGAGCATGTGTGAACTTATCTTTCAATACCGTGAAGGCTTCTTCCTGTGCGGTACCCCAAACAAAAGGCACATCCTTCTTTGTAAGCTCGTTGAGAGGTGCAGCAATGGTGTCGAAATCTCTCACAAAACGCCTATAGAAACCAGCGAGGCCAAGGAAACTCCTCACTTGTGTGACCGTTTTGGGCTGCGGCCAACTCTCAATAGCTTCAATCTTGGCTTTATCAACTTCAATTCCCTGTGGAGTAACAACATAGCCAAGAAAAGATACTCGGTCGGTGCAAAAGGTGCACTTTCCAAGGTTACCAAACAAACGTGCATCACGTAGAGCAATAAAAACAGCACGTAAATGTTCCAAATGTTCCTCTAAAGATTTCCTATAAATCAATATGTCATCAAAGTAAACTACCACAACTCGTCCAATGAAAGCACGTAAAACTTCGTTCATTAACCTCATGAAAGTACTAGGTGCATTAGTTAACCCAAAAGGCATGACTAACCACTCATATAATCCAAACTTAGTTTTAAATGCTGTTTTCCATTCATCTCCCAATTTCATACGAATTTGATGGTATCCACTACGCAAATCAACTTTGGAGAATATTGTAGAGCCACTCAATTCATCAAGCATATCATCTAGCCTAGGAATAGGATGACAATAACGAATAGTAATATTGTTAATGCCTCTACAATCAATGCACATACGCGACGTACCATCCTTTTTCGACACTAAAATGATAGGAACAGCACAAGGACTAAGGGATTCGCGTATATAACCTTTGTCGAGCAGTTCTTGTACTTGACGCATAATCTCCTTCGTCTCCTCTGGATTGGCACGGTATGGTGCACGGTTGGGTAATGATGCACCGGTAATTAAGTCAATTTGATGCTCAATCCCTCGAATAGGTGGTAATCCCGGTGGCACATCTTGTGGAAAGACGTCAGCGAACTCCTGCAAAATGTTAGTGACAGCAGGAGACAAAGAGGAAGGCACGTCCTCGAATGAAAATAATGCCTCTTTGCACACAAAAGCATAGCAAACATATTTGCTAAAATCTAGATCATCAATATCAGATTTGGTGGCAAGTAAACATGCACTTTTCAATTTAATTTCAGAAGCAACACTAGATTGCTTATTATTAGGCTGCATTTGTTGCTCAAATTCTTTTGCCACAATCTGATTTTCACTCTCATTTTTCTCCTGTTTTGCTTTATTAGCTCTATCAATATCATCTTTCAAAATGGAATCGGGAGTCATAGGAAGCAAAGTAATATTTTTATCCTTATGAACAAGAGTATACTGATTGTTTCTACCATGGTGTACAGAATTTTTATCAAATTGCCATGGTCTACCAATTAATAAGGAACATGCTTGCATAGGTACCACATCACAATCAACATAATCAGCATATGTAGAGATACTAAAATGCACACGAACAGTATGTCTTACCTTAACGTTGCCGCTGTTGTTGAACCATTGGATGTAGTAAGGATGTGGATGTGGTCTTGTGGTGAGAGATAGCTTCTCAACCATCTCCATGCTAGCCAAGTTATTGCAGCTACCTCCATCTATGATGACGCGAACAGAACGTTCCTTCACAACTCCCTTTGTATGGAACAAATTATGCCTTTGATTATGCTCAGCTTGTGTAACCTGCACACTCAAAACACGTTAAGCAACTAAACATTCATACCTGTCAGCATCTTCAGCAGCCATGTATTGCGTCTCATGATCAGAATCATCTCCACCGTGTTCTTCACGTGTAATAAGAGCCAAAGTCTCCTCATCATAGTCACTAGCGGACTCGTACACACCATCCTCAGTAGCAATCATCACACGTTGAGATTGGCATTCCCTTGCAACGACGACAAATAATATCACTTGTGTGCCCTGTTGATGCCATGGAAGAAGAAGAGCTCTGCGCAGGTCCAGCAGGTGTGCTCTTGGCAGATAGTGGTGGTTGTGCCTGCTTTCTTGTATCACGGCTGGAGGTGCTGGTGGAGTGGAAGTAGAGGATGCACGTGGTGTCCATGATGAAGATCGACCTGCAGAAAAGTTAGTTCGTGCCAATGCCTGTCGATCCTGCACTTCACGTTCAGCTTTACAAGCAAGATGGAATAAACGAGTGATATTATTATACTCCTTATACTCTAGGATGGTCTGAATCTCTCTATTTAATCCATCCATAAAACGTGCAAGCATAGCTTCATTCTCCTCAACAATACCACATCTAATCATGCCACTTTGTAATTCCTAATAATATTCTTCTACAAAAAAATTTCCTTGTCTTAAACGCTGCAATTTTTGAAGTAATTCACGTTGATAATATGGTGGAACCCAAGGAGTATGCATAGCAGTTTTCAAAGCAGCCCAAGTAGCTGGAATAGGATATAATCTACAATGCTCAGACCACCAAACACATGCAAAACCAGTGAATGCACAAACAGCAGCAGGAACACGTCTCTCCTCGGGATATTGTAAACATGTAAATCGTTGTTCAGTTTCTAACTCCCAAGTAAGATATATATCAGGAACATATCTACCCTCAAATGGTGGAATATTCAATTTTAGTTTAGGGAGATGGTCATGATCTCGTACCTGAGGGTGAGCCCTACCATTGCCATTATTTGCATGTGGACGACCTGGTGGTTGTTGTACTGGTGGTGGCACGTAGTTCTGATTTTGATCAACCTCATCCTCGGAATCTCCGGCAAAATCATCCTCCTCCGCATCAGCAGCAGGAGCCACAGAAGTAGCAACAGCAGCACCAACAATTTAGCCAGGTGCAAGAGGGAGACGGCTCGCTCGGCGGAGGGCTGTTTCACGATGTGTAGGTAGTCGTTGTTGTTGTTGTAGAGGTGCGTTAGGTGCAGCCGATGGTGGTGGTGGAAGACACAAAAGCAATTCATTAAACCTGTTATCGAGCTTTGTTTCGAACGTCTTCTCCATGCCATCTATCTTCTCCATGGCCTCTTCAAATCTGTTTAGCACATCTTGCACCTGTCCACTCATCATTTGCTGAAATTTATCATGCAGCTCCTTATTCGTCATGTTATCCTAGTCAGTCTCGTCGGCTTGTGATCCTGCCATGGTTAGCAACAATAGAAACACACAAGAATATGATCCTATAGACTACTAACAAGAGGTGGTGGTGGTGGTGTCACAAACCCGTCAAGCCAATCTCAAATTCTTACCAGTTCTTACCCAGCAGCAGGCGGTGATCGGCAACCGTCGTAGTCAAAACTCTCAAAGCTTGGATAGAGCAATTACCAGGGAGAGTCAAACGCACGACGTAGATGTATGTGGAGTTGGGAAGGCTTATAATATGGTAGCAAAAAGGGTCAGCAATCATCAATTCGGAGATGCAAAGGTGAATAAATTCTCTACAACGGTACTGTGCTGGTCCTAGGCTAGACCGTGCTAGAGACGCGTGCCTAGAACACTAAAAAAATCACGGCGCTGCAAGTAAACAATGGAGGAGCACACTCTGATTTTTTTTCCTTTTTTTCACTTTTTTTTGCACTATTTTTCCTCTTTTTTTTTGCTCCGCAACAATTTTTTTTGAAAAAGTCTACAAATGGTCTAAAAACTGTCTAGCTAGAATTTTCCAGACTTAGTTTTTTTTGAGTTTGGAACTATTTTTCTTCTGCGGGTAGCACGGAATCTCAGGAATCCTACTCTCTCACAACTCGGAGTATGGCGTGATCTGGAACTCGAAAACAAAGCAGCAAATACTAGACTCGGACTAGGACTGGTGGCGGAGATGAATCTGGTGGAACTCGGACTATGGTGGTATATCTGGACTCGGATTGGTGGTGGTATATGGCGATGGTATATCTGGACTCGGATTGCTGGTGGTATATGGCGATGGTATATGTGGACTCGGATTGGTGGTTGTATATGGCAGCGGCGATGTATATGGTGGGGTGGTGGTATATGGTAATGATGATGACGATGGTGCGGTGGCGGCGTGACAACCTGTGAACAGAACTCGAAACTCTAAAGGACTAGACGCTAAGACCAGCAACTTGACACGACGATGCAACCGCAAATTCAACAAAGCAAATACAGAAAAGATTATGCAAATGCTCAGATTGGTTCGGACAGGATGAACTAACCCTATTTTTTTTGCTTTTTCTGGACTGTAGGTATGAAGAACGGACTCGATCTAATCTATGAAATACTGTAAATCTCACCGAGCAACCTGAAAATCTAATACCACTTGATAGAGGCAAAGGTGTCCTCATGTTTCGATGAGATGGTGGCTATCATTTTCTGTGGGAGTCGACCTTGACGATCTGACTACGAACGTACGAGACGTCGCGCCTTAGCAATCGCTAAACCGACTTCCGAGGGTTATTGACCACGCCGGAGCACGATCAACCTGACCACGAGGGTCTGTTTCCTGCGAGCAAACGAAGAACAAGCAAGAAACTGAGATTGCAATCTGGATATTGTGAATATTAGATGAAAGCTTTAGTGATCAAGGTGGGGTTCTATGACGTCTTGGTCTGGTTGTTGGACACAAACGAAGTATGCGAAGTGGCAGCTATGGCGAACTTTTAATCTAAACAAAACCGAAAGCCTAAACGATGCCCTAAGGGCTGTATATATGGAGGAAAGAGGGGGAATTTCGTGGCCCTTGGTGGAGGGGTCTGAAACCAACCCTAACTCTTGTTTCCCCACACATACGGACTCTAAAAACAGCCTATACTTAAGTACTTCGAAAATACATGGGTCTGGCCCAATAATAAGGTGACGCAACACCTAAAATAGCCTCTGGATGAAATTTATGAAGTGGCATCTTGTATATTTCGTCCCATGCTTCATGCACTCATTATGGTGGCTTCAGAGTCCTCGAATCATCACTTGTAACTCCGTTCTTGTTCCCCTTGCGCATGCCATCATCTCCAAGCTAGGCCCTTCATTTGTAAGCAAAACAAATGTATCCAATTTAGGCAGCATCATATTCTCATGAACATTAGACTCGTTAACAAGAAACAAAAGTACTTGATAATTCAATTTGCGTGCGTCAGCTCTAGTAATCGGTCTAGTGTGTATAGCAGCAGGGGCTGTGGGTGTAACAATGGTATTGAAGTCCTCATCACACCATTTTAGGGTTAGCGTTGTGTTAGCTCATTTGTGAGATAGAGCTCCGCTCATCCACATCGGATCTACTCCTTGCGAGAGACCAAGGCCTCTTCGGAGAAGATCCACCTTGGATTCAAGACCCCTTTCTGAGGGAAGACCCCCCGTGGATTCAAGACCTCCTCACGGAGAAGACCGGTTACCGTTTATCGTCCGTTGTTGACTTTGGATCTTGTATCTCCCTTTGTGTTCATGGATCTAGCACATGTGTGATCATACTTGTTGGTTTGAGTGTTCTCTTGTGTTCCCCTCGTGATTTTCCCCTCGTTTCCCTCCTCGTGTTCTTCGTGTTCTTTGCGGGATCCGCTCCTTTCGTGAAAGATCGGGCCACTAGGGTTCTACCCTACATCAGTAATGATATAGGAGGTGTGTTAACGCAAGAGAAGCGCCCCATAGCTTACTTTAGTGAGAAACTTTTCGGGGCGCAACTCAACTATCCCATCTATGACAAAGAGCTATATGCTTTAGTCCGCGTTTTACATGAATGGGAACATTACCTTCGTCCCCATGAGTTTATCATTCATACCGATCATGAGACCGTCAAGTATCTCAAGGGTCAAACTAAGTTGAACAAGCGTCATGCTAAATGGAGTGAATTCATTGAGTCTTTTCCCTATGTCATCAAGTACATCAAGGGTAAAGAAAACATCGTCGCGGATGCTCTTTCCCGTATATGCATGCTAGTCACACAACTAGAGTTAGATGTCACTGGCTTCGAGCATATCAAAGAATTGTATGCGCATGATGAAACTTTTGCCACTCCTTATGCCAAGTGTTTGTCGAATACATCGTGGGAATGCTATTACATCAAAGATGGCTATCTTATGAGAGCTAACAAACTTTGCATCCCCAAGTCGTCCCTACGTTTGTTGCTTTTGCAGGAATCACTTGGAGGAGGCTTAATGGGACATTTCGGACGCGACAAGACATTTGCCATGCTCTCGAAGAGCTACTTTTGGCCAAAGATGTTTCGGGACGTCAATCGCTTCACCAACCGATGTACGACATGCCGCGAAGCTAAGTCGAAAGCTCAATCTCATGGCCTCTATATGCCTCTACCGATTCCATACCAACCATGGGAAGACATTAGCATGGACTTTGTACTTGGTTTTCCTAGAACTCGCAATGGGAAAGATTCCATATTTGTCGTTGTGGACCGTTTCTCAAAAATGGCACATTTTATTCCTTGTCACAAGATAGACGATGCTTCACATGTTGCTAATCTCTTTTGTAGGGAAATATTGCGTCTCCATGGTGTGCCAAAGACAATTGTCTCAGACCACGACGTCAATTTCCTTAGCTACTTTTGGAAGACCCTATGCGCCAAGCTCGGAATCAAGCTACTCTTCTCCACGGCGTACCATCCTCAAACCGACGGCCAAACAGAGGTGACAAACCGCACACTCTCCGCTCTACATCGAGTACTCATCAAGAAGAACATCAAGGAGTGGGAGGAGTTCCTACCTATCACCGAGTTCCCCTACAACCGAGCAAGACACTTAACAACTGGCAAGTCGCCTTTCGAGGTCGTTTACGGATTCAACCCATTGTCACCATTGGACATTCTTCCTCTACCACTCCAAGAGCGCATCAATTTGGACGCAAGTGCGCGTGTGACACATCTCAAGAAGATGCATGAAGATACAAGAAACACCATCGAGCGCCAAGTTCAACGCCTTGCGACCAAGCTCAACTTCAACAAGCAACCTATGGTCTTCAACATTGGTGATCGAGTGTGCCTACACCTTCGCAAGGACCTCTTCCCACAAGAACGCAAATCCAAGCTTCGACCACGAGCGGATGGACCCTTCAAGGTGCTTGCACGCTACAACGACAATGCTTACAAGATCGACCTCCCGCGCGACAAGTACAACATGAGCGACATCTTCAATGTCAAAGATCTCTCTCCCTTCCATGGTGATGAAGATTGTGATCCGAGGACGGATCTTCCCCAATGTAGGGGAGATGATGCGGAGCATCCCATGGTCATCCCCATGGACCTACCACCGTCTCATCAAGTGCCTACCGGACCCATGACTCGATCACGTGCAAGAGCCCTTGAAACCAAGGTGACATCTTTCCTCTCACAATTCCACTTTGATGCACATGAAGCATGGCTACTACCTCATATGGATACTTTGTGCATACTCAGGTACAATGAAGAAGCTAAGGAGCAAGGACAAGAAGAGGAGGAAGATGGACGAGAAGACGGAGAAAAAGAAAGGCTGCAGGAAAAGTCCCAGCCACCGGACGACCGGCCGAGACCAGACGTCCGGCGCCTGAAGCGTCAGCTGAGCCCCAGCAAGCGGACGCCCGGTCCAGACCAGACGACCGGTGCCCCTACACCCGAGGCCAATGAGCAGACGTCCGACCCCGACCGGACGACCGGCGCGACCGCACCCAAGCCAACATCAGCGGAAGTCCGGAACCTCCGGACGTCCAGCACCCCCATCACAGAACGGAATCAGCGGACGGCCGGAGGACACTGGACGTCCGGCAGCTCCTGAGAAATAGGACGACCGGTCCCCAGCGGACGTCCGGTACCTGTCTGCACACAGTGTTCGGGCCCGAGGCCCATGTACCCCTTCACTTTGTCCCCTTTGCACCTAGACTATAAATAGACCCCCCATTCATCCTAGCTAGGGTTAGCATTTGTTAGCTCATTTGAGAGATAGAGCATTGCTCATCCATATCGGATCTACTCCACGAGAGAGACCGCGGCCCCTCTATGCAGAAGATCCACTTTGGATTCAAGACCCCTTTACGGGAAGATCCCCTTGTGGATTCAAGACCTCCTCACGTTGAAGAACCGGTTACCGTGTATCGTCCCTAGTTGTCCGTGGATTCGTGTATCATCCTATGTACTTGAGGATCTAGCCCATGTGTGACTTATTCGTGTCGGTTTAGTGATCTCCTCTTGTCTTTTCCTTCCGTTCTTCCTCGTGTTCTTCGTGATGTCCCTGGGACCGCTCCTTTCGGAAAGATCGGGCGAATAGGGTCTCTACCCTACATCACCAGCACCCCTCTTCATGCATGCTCTTCTCATGCATGCACCTAGGGTCTGTTTGGTTGCATTCTCATCTCAGCATAGTTATTCCCTCTTCGTTGATGAGGACATGACTACCTTGGATACGACCAAAAATATTGCATACAAGCATATTTGTTAGGTGATTTCTAATGCAAACTATTCAATAATCTATTTATGTTATCCAGAACAAAAATACTTCACACACTTTTCTGTTTTGTCTAATTGCAGGTGCATGGGACATTTGTACAATCCACATATGAAGATAAGGGAAAAGAAGAAGTTTAGGTTCTATTCAAAAAGTCCTCTCACGTCACTTTTGGGCCAAGAGAAGATAGAGTCCAAGTCTCTGACGTTCTGGATTTAGATTCGGACTGCACAGATATACCTGACTCAAAACGCCAACAACTTTTTCATACAGACTCTGAATTGGGTGATTCTTTATTTGTTGAAAACTAGATTCCGTGATCTTTCCAACCCAATTGGATTCACCTTCAAATTCATCCGGAGTGTTGAGTTATGGACGAAACAATCTGATGTTGTAGCAGAATCCGAGTCAAGTACAAGCCCAAAGGTGTTGCATCACCTCCACTTGGGCCCATGAGCCTTGTACGACCTAGGGTTAGTTTTAGGCTGCCTTGGGACATCCTCCCACCTCCTTGGCCGCCACCCCTTGCTCCAATATAAGTAGATCCATCTAGTAGCTTTTTCCTTGGGATTTGTTTAGTTAAAAGTTAGCCATTGCAACTTCGTGTACTTCGTTTGTGTCCAACAACCAGAACAAGACCGCTTTCGGATCCCCACCATTATCAATACTTCATATATATTCACAATATTCAGATTGCATTATCATATTCTTGCTTGTTCTTCGATTGCGTGCAGGAATAGACCTTCGTGGTCAGGCTGATTGTGATTCTAGCATCATCAGTAACCTCGGGAGATTGGTTTAGCGATTGCTAAGGCGCAACGTCGTGCACGTTTGTAGTCGGATCATCAAAGTTATCTCCACCAAATTGATAGTTATCATCTCATCGAAAGATCGGGTCACCTTCGCCTCTATCAAGTGGTATCAGTTTTTAGGTTGCTCGGTGAGAATTTCCAGTTTTCCTAGATTAGATTTATTTTCTTACCTATTGTTCAAGAAAAAGCCACAAAAAAAGTTAGATCTATTCATCCTTTGTCCAAGCTAGTCTGAGCCTTTCCAATTTTCTTTTCATTGCTTGCATAGTTGAATTATCGGTTGCATCATCGTGTCGAGTTGCTGGTCTTAGTGTCTAGTTCATTTAGAGTTTCGAGTTCTGTTCACATTAGTCACGTCGCCGCTGCATCATTATCCCTTCCGCTGTCCACCACCCTTCCATCAATTTCCACCACGTGCTACCCATCGTTCATTGTCACAATCATAGATGAGGTCGTTCACATCTTCGCTAGATCCAATCTGCATCTTATCTAGTTTGTTTTGGAAAGAGGGAGAGAAAAAAAACAAAGAAAAAAAGTTAGAGAAAAAAATTTAGAGAAAAAAAAGAGCGAAAGAAAAAGGAAAAAAGTGTGAGGAAAAAAAATAAAAAAAAAGAAGAAAAAAATTTCGGATCTTTCTAGACTCAATCTCGTAGTTGAATTCGGATTGGAATCTGTTTTGTGCACTGTTCAGTAAAACACACATAACTTCCTCGTATGAAGTTCGTTTTGGCTCGAGTGATTCCTTTTGCGTTTGAAATCTTGAGTCAATACCATTCTTGAAAAATTATCAAAAAAATTGGCACAAACTTTTCCAGAGGAAAGTTGGAGAGAAAGTTGTTGATATATCCTTCTTGGCTGTTGTTTCATATCATTATCTTTACTGCTATTGTGATCTTCACTTATATCTTGCTGTCGAGAGCTACTTCATATCCTTTATTGATGCTAGTTGTGCTACGCCGTGACCTCATTAGTGTTCTAGGCTCGTGTCTCTAGTCCGGTCTAGCCTAGGACCAGCACAGTACCGTCGTTGAGCGTTTATTCAACATTGCATCTCTGAATTGATTATTGCTAATCTTTTGCTACCATATATAGCGAACCCAGCTCCAAATATTTCTACACCGTGTATACGTACATTCCCCTGGCAATCACTACACACAATATTCGGAGTTATTTGACACCGTTGGTTGCCTGTCACCACCTGCTGCATGGTAAAAACTTGTAAGATATTGATATTTATTATAATGTGAGCGTTTTACCACCATACCCTAGTAGTTCATAGGAACATTATTCTTGAATTTTGTTTCTTGTTTCTACTAATCATGACAGGTTCCAGAGATAGAAGTTCTTGTACGACGGACACATCTTCACCATCACGAGAGTTGGAACAACACACACAAGCATATGGTCAGGTTATCTCTTTACCACCATTTGAGGGTAGATTTATGTAACGCCCTCGATGCGGCTATATCTCCTACGTGTCGAAGCACGACTTAGAGGCATAACCGCATTGAAAGCAATGTCGCAAGTAAGGCAATCTTCACAACATCCCATGTAATATAGATAATAAAAGGGGAAGGTACATAGTTGGCTTACACTCGCCACGTCAAACAAAGTACATAAATAGCATTACATCATCCAATCACTCATGGCCCGACTACGGTGCCAAAATAAAAGATCAACCCAACAGGCAACACAGTCCCGATCGCCCCAACTGGGCACCACTACTGATCATCAGGGAAAGACACATAGTAATGACGGGAAGCTTCATCGAACTCCCACTTGAGCTCAAGCGCGTCATCTGGAACGGAGTCATCTAGCCCTGCATCTGGTTTGGAAGTAATCTGTGAGCCACAGGGACACAACAATCTCGCACCCTCGCGATCAAGACTATTTAAGCTTATTGGTGAAGGCAAGGTAATATGTGGAGCTGCAACAAGCGACTAGCATATATGGTGGCTAACCTATTCGCAAAAGAGAGCGAGAAGAGAAGGCAAAGCACGAACGAATAACTAGAGAACAACCTGCGGCAAGCATTACTCCAACACCGTGTTCACTTCCTGGACTCCACCGAGAAGAGACCATCACGGTAACACACACGGTTGATTCATTTTAATTAAGTTAAGGTTCAAGTTATCTACAACCGGACATTAACAAATTTCCATCTGCCCATAACCACGGGCACGGCTTTCGAAAGTTCAAATCCCTGCAGGGGAGTCCCAACTTAGCCCATGACAAGCTCTCACGGTCAACGAAGGATATACCTCTCCTGATACATTCCGATCAGACTCGGCATCCCGGTTCTACAAGACAACTCCGACAATGGTAAAACAAGTCCATCAACACCACCCGCTGTGCCAACAAATCCCGATAGGAGCTGCACATATCTCGTTCTCAGGGCACACCGGATAAGCTAAGCGTACGGGAGCCAACGTAACCCAAGTTGCCAAGGGACGGCCCCGCACGGTGCTCTAGGTTGGACCAACGTTTAGAGAAGCACTGGCCCGAGGGTTTAAAATAAAGATGACCCTTGAGTCCGTGAAACCCAAGGGAAAAAGGCTAGGTGGAAAATGGTAAAACCAAGGTTGGGCATTGCTGGAGGAGTTTTATTCAAGGCGGACTGTCAAGGGGTTCCCATTATCACCCAACCGCGTAAGGAACGCAAAATCCGGGAACATAACACCGATATGATGGAAACTAGGGCGGCAAGAGTGGAACAAAACACTAGGCGAGAGGCCGAGCCTTCCACCCTTTACCAAGTATATAGATGCATTAATATAACAAGATAATATAATGATATCCTAACAAGTAAACAATGTTCCAACAAGGAACGGTCTCCAATCTTCACCTGCAACTAGCAACGCTATAAGAGGGGCTGAGCAAAGCGGTAACATAGCCAATAAATGGTTTGCTAGGACATGGTGGGTTAGAGGTTTGACATGGCAATTTGGGATACATGATAAGCAACTGGTAGGCATCGTAGAATAGGCATAGCAAAAGAGCGAGCATCTAGCAAAGCAAAGATAGAAGTGATTTCGAGGGTATGATCATCTTGCCTGCAAAGTTGTCAGAGTTGACTGGATCCTCGAAAGCAAACTCAACGGGCTCCTTGTTAGCGAACTCGTCTCCCGGCTCTACCCAAGCAAGACAAATAAGCAACAAGAACACAATCAACCACGTACAAAGCTCAAACAACATGATGCAACATGGTATGCTATGCGGGATGCGATATGTGATGCATATGCAAGATTTGACAAGGAATGAAAGAACCTGGCCTCAACTTGGAAATCCAAGTGTGCCACTGGAAAGGTGAGGTGATTTCGGTTGAAATCGATATAAAGAACACCGGAATCGGAGACACGGTTTGGAAATGGCAAGCAATTCAAATATGGCACCGGTCTGCTATATACAGCAAGTAGCCATCTAAATGCAACAAGTTAAACATGCTACAGCACACAAACATGGCAAAAAAATACATGGCAGGGATCCACTCATAATTCTTAACAAAAGATGAACACTGAGCTACGGCCAATTCATCCATTACCAGGTTCAAACAAGCATGGCAAAAGTGCAATTGGTAAACAGGCTTCAGACTTAGTGAAATTAACACTTGTCTGGAATTTCAGATCAGGTAGCACAATTTGGAGCATGAAAACTAGATGCTACAGGAACTTATCATGGCAAAGCAAGGCATGGCATGGAGTTACTCAAAGAGCTTAACAAAAGTCCCTTAGTGACCTTGGGCCAAAAGGGATCAGAAAATACAATTGCAAGCATGTGAACATGGCAAAAACATAATCAGATCATAGACTTAGTGAAAAACTGGAACATGCAAATCAGATATCAAGTAGGCATGTTAACAAGCTCGATGCACTCACTACAGAGCATGCCATGACAATCTAAGTATACACCCATCAAGAATACACATTATACAAGCTATAAATGGCAAGAACAATAACATAGCATGCACGGTTCAACTACAACATCCTCGGCAAAATCGCTAACAAGTAGAGAATCTGCCCAGATTCACAAAATAGCAAAAGTAGAGCTCGATTGACTCAAGCTAGGCTGTTCCATAATTGCAAACAAAGATATGGATGGATGGAGCACTAAAAGATTAACAAATCATCCTTACTGATCATGCTCAAAAGAGGCACGGATCACTAGTAAACAACATGAACATATGACATATTGATCAAAACAGTCCAAGGACTTAGTGGAATTGCTAAATCCCTGAAATCAGTATTAACGAATGCACCACTTTGCAAGCTTGTGCTAGTCACCACACACATCACAAAAATATATGGTTGGAACCTCTGGAAAGATGACAAAGCATATAACAAACACATGTAGAGCTCAGGGGCATATCATGCACACATTAATCATGGCAAAAATGACAAAAAGCTATTTGGTGCAGCAGATCTGACAACTAACTCAAATAGCACTCTTCCAATAGCATTTCGGGCATCAAGATGAACTCAAATGAAAATGATGCAATGAGATGAAACGATGTGCTCTCTGAGGCGAACATTTTGATATGCTACATGTCCAAAACGGATCTACGGATGCAAAGTTACGGCACGATGAACATGGCAAAATAATTAGGGTCAGGGACGAAAAAGTCAACCCCGAGATTTCGGATCTCAGATCCAGATTGGGATCTCGCCGGAGTTACTATTCATGCGCGGAAACCGAGGTTCATCGGCCAGACTTGGAGCTCGAGGACGGGACGTTGGTGGCTGGGCTTCACGCCGGGGAGGGTGCCGGCGTGGAGGAGGAGGCGCGGGGCTGCGCCGGAGTTGGTGGTGGCCGTCGCGGGCGGTGGACGGCGCGACGGGGCGGCGTTGCGGGGCGCCGGTCGGCGACGAGGAGCGCCGGTGACGGCCTAGGGCGGCGGCGCAACCGCGCCGGCGTCGGGGAAGAGGGGCGAGGCGGCGCGCGGGAAAACCGGGCCGGGAGGGCCGGATGCGGGCTGCGACGGGCCGCGGCAGCGATGTGGGCGCGGCGCCACGTGTCGGCATCCGATTGGCTGGGGCGCGGCAGCGGACGCTGTCCGGCGCGGGCCGGAAACGTCCGGTTGTGCGGAGAGGGGATTTTTTAGGGTTTGGGGAAGAAGGACCCATGGATTTCGGAGGGGGGCTATTTATAAGCATAGAGGGAGCTAGGAGTGTCTAAAAGAGGTGTGGTTTTCGGCCACGCGATCGTGATCGAACACTCTAGAAGATGGATAGGGTTTTGGTGGGTTTTGGGCCAAAATGGAGGGGTGTTGGGCTGAAACACACACGAGGCCTTTTCGGTCCCTCGGTTAACCGTTGGAGCATCAAACGAAGTCCAAATGGTACGAAACTTGACAGGCGGTCTACCGGTAGTAAACCAAGGCTGCTTGGCAAGTCTCGGTCCAATCCGGAAATGTTTAACCCCCGCACAGGAAAAGAAGGTAGAAATGACCACCGGAGGAGAACGGAGCGCCGGAATGTAAAACGGACAACGGGGAAATGCTCGGATGCATGAGACGAACACGTATGCAAATGCAATGCACATGATGACATGATATGAGATGCATGGCAACGACAACACACACGAAGACAAAAACCCGAACCCGAGAAAATAAAATAACTTAGCGCCGGAAACAGCAAGAGTTGGATTACATATTAGGTAAATTACATCCGGGGTGTTACAATTTAATCCTGCTATTTATCTAGCTTAGGAGCTTGAAGTAGAACAAGTTTTTAGTCACCATGATTTTTATGAACTTGAGAGAGTATGAGCTACCACTAGAGCATTTACTGGTTTTGCTTCTGTTTGGTGGAGTGTACATTGTAAGAAAAACATTGATAACCAACCCACAACTTGGAAAGTTTTGAAAGATATAATGAGACAACAATTTTCCCTCCTTACTATCGTCATGAATTGCTTCGCAAATTTGAACAATTTAAACAAGGCAACAACACTGTTCATGCTTACTACCAAGAGTTCAAATCTTATATGCATCATTGTGACATAGAAGAATCTGAGAATGATACAATGAATAGATTCTTTGGTGGTTTGAACCCTGATATTCAGGCAAGATTTCAGTATATTCCTCGTTGCATTACTAGTATGTATGTTCATGCTTGTACCTTTGAGAGACAGATACAGGAGGATGCATTAGGTGACTACAACAACTACTATTCCAGTTAATGCTCACCACCGCCGGTTGGTTCCTCCACCGTTGCACCTACTAGAGCAGCCACACCTCGGATTGTGAGCGTGGCATCATCTCAAGAGTATGGTACATTGTCAACGTCCGTACCTGCATCGGCTACATCTCTGCAGCCAGGTAACAGTAAAGGTATTGACGATATAACTTCACATGAGAATGATGCATGCCTAGTTAACTTGAATGCATCATGTGTTGAGTTACCTGTTGATTTGAGCACACTACCTATTTTAGAGAATCTTGTTACTGTCATGAATGTGTCATGTGATCAAACAACTGAAATATCAACAATTTTGAGTGCACCCATTTAATTAACTGTTGATGCAAAAGAACCAATGTTTAATCATTTTGATATGACCTCTAATCTTGGTGATGATTCTGTGTCCAATGACTTATTGCATGTTTGCTTATTTAAGCATGTTGTAGCATGTAAATTTGATGTAAGTAAGGTTTATTCACCGAAGTTGGGATGGTTTAATGATCAACATTGCCAATCTTTTGAAATAAATAAGATCTTCACTTATATGTGCAAACTGAGTTGCAATATTTTCATGCCTTCTACTTCTTGAGATAATTTTTTGTGTTTAGATTTTATGAACTATGAAAGTTACTCATGTATACATGTGTCATATGTGCAAAATTCAGGGGAAGTTAAAATGGATGACATATACATATACAACATGTACACCCTGTCTCTTTTGTTAGCCACATTTCAGATTAAGCAACGCCGAGGACGGCTTTGTTTTCAAGAAGGGGAGGATGATGAGGACATGACTACCTTGGATACGACCAAAAATATTGCATACATACATATTTGTCAGGTGATTTCTAATGCAAACTATTCAATAATCTATTTATGTTATCCAGAACAAAAATACTTCACACACATTTCTGTTTTGTCTAATTGCAGGTGCATGGGACATTTGTACTATCCACATATGAAGATAAGGGAAAAGAAGAAGTTCAGGTTCTGTTCAAAAAGTCCTCTTACGTCACTTTTGGGCCAAGAGAAGATAGAGTCCAAGTCTCTCATGTTCTGGATTCAGATTCGGACTGCACAGACATACCTGACTCAAAACGCCAACAACTTTTTCATACGGACTCCAAATTGGGTGATTCTTTTTTTGTTGGAAAACTAGATTCCGTGATCTTTCCAACCCAATTGGATTCACCTTCAAATTCGGCTGGAGCGTTGAGTTATGGACGAAACAATCTGACATTGTAGCAGAATCCGAGTCAAACTACAAGTCCAAAGGTGTTGCATCACCTCCACTTGGGCCCATGAGCCTTGTACGACCTAGGGTTAGTTTTAGGCCGCCTTGGGACGTCCTCCCACCTCCTTGGCCGCCACCCCTTGCTCCTATATAAATAGATCCATCTAGTAGCTTTTTCCTTGGGATTTGTTTAGTTAAAAGTTAGCCATTGCAACTTCATGTACTTCGTTTGTGTCCAACAACCAGACCAAGTCCGCTTTCGGATCCCCACCATTATCAATACTTCATATATATATTCGCAATATTCAGATTGCATTATCATATTCTTGCTTGTTCTTCGATTGCGTGCAGGTATAGACCTTCGTGGTCAGGCTGATCGTGCTTCCAGCATCGTCAGTAACCTCGGGAGATTGGTTTAGCGATTGCTAAGGCGCAACGTCATGCATGTTTGTAGTCGGATCGTCAAAGTCGTCTCCACCAAATCGATAGTTATCATCTCATCGAAAGATCGGGACACCTTCGCCTGTATCATTCGTGCATGCTCATCTCAACACCCCTCTCCATGCATGCTCTCCTCATGCATGCTCCTAGTGTATTTGTGTTGAGCTAGTGTGGACTAATGCACTCTTCATACACTCTACCAAACACCCAAAATTGGGTCGAGAAGGGCACTTTTACTCTCATGCACCGTTCATGCACCCTACCAAACACACCCCTATCGTATTTGTCTTAAGCTAGTGTGGACTCATGCACCCTTCATACACCCTACCAAACACCCAAAAGTGGGTCGAGAAGGGCTTGGAGCATGCATATAGCCAGGCTCTTGCATGAGACAAAATTGCTATTTGAGCCCACTATTGTAGTACTACTTGCTAGTATAGCCCTGTAAACCGGAAATGAGTATTTTCCTTTCTAGAGATTTCGACAAGTGACTAGACTACACCCTAAATGAGTAGTACTAGAGCAAAATGATTGAATCTACACTGTCAATAAATGCATAGTTCTCTCGCTTTCCTCTCTGCCTTGGTTGGGGTGCACAATATTGAGTACGCCTATATGATTAGCCACTCTACCTACATGCGGGACATCAAAGCATCCGGGCCCGCGTGCCATCCACTAAATCACAGCGAGGTGCTATAGTCGAGACTCATCGGTCACCCCGGTGTGGCCGTCATGACCCATCATATCACAAAACCCACACCTTTATCAGCAGTGGTAAAGTGGCCTCGAAGTTGGACTGGACGAAGCAACCATCATTTCACTGGAACGCTCGTTGAAGCCCTTTCTCCCCTTTCTTGAAGAAAACCTCACTCCAGGCTACTCACTTCTGCCATTTTTCTTCTGCACCAATGAAGGAAAGGTGGGCGAATCAGTGATGCTACTATATTTACATTCCAAGAATCTTCTTTTTGCGAAGCACTGACGAATTCTCACAGCCTAATCTTTTCCCGTTTTCATTCCGATTGTGGATTCCTTTCGATTGCTTTTTGTTTGTCAGTTCATTGATGAATCCTGGAGCACTAGGCAAAGAGTTGCCGGTGGACAATCCACTGGATACAGCGCTCTCTAGGAAGCGAGCACCGACCAACGAGTTGACCATGTTGGTGGGCCAACCCATGGAGATGAAGAACTCCAAGAAACAAGCACTAGCCAAAGAGTTGACGACATTGGCGGATGAACTCCTCAAAGAAAGTTGGAAGAACAGCAAGGGCCCCACCGTGCCTACCCCAGAAACTCTAATGGCCACCTATGCGAGGCTCAAGGCCGAGTTTGAGGAGATAATCGGCGTTGAGAAGTAGTATTCCCCTAGCAAGGTGATGGCCCCCATCAAGGACGATAAGATGGCCCCCGGAGGGATGGGATCCCCCGGTGAGCTGCACAAGGTAAAAAATAATGGCTTACCATTGTTGTGGTTTTTGATTATTTGGAATGTTCTTGCTAATATGTTAGGGTTGTGTAGGTGCCGGTGGACGTCCTTGATGATTCTGATGTTGCAGCTCGTCCTATGGACAACGCCCTAGAGATCGTTTTCGATGTCATGGTCCATCCTGTTGGCATCGCCCCGGAGATCGATTCCGATGCCGATGTCCATCCTGTGGACATCGCCCCAGAGATTGATTCCGATGTTGCGGTGGACATCGCCCCAAAGATCGACTCCCATGCTGATGTACATGCGGTGGTCATTGCCCGAGAGATCGATGAAAAGAAATAGTTGGTCACGCTAATCCTTCAGGTTAGTTTACATTGTGTTTCATTACCAGAACGATGCGTGCTATCAAACCATCTTAGTCTAGTGCACTATCTTGTGTGCGCGGTACTTGCTACTTTTGTTTGATAGTGAATCATGCGAACCCTCTCCGAGTTGTGGAAACAGATGTATCCTCACCAGCTTTTGATGTAATATATGGCATGCTTAGATGTAAGTTTGACCTGTTTATCATATCAGCAGGGATTATTTGATGATTCTTGGTGCTAGTAGTGATGAGGACATCAATACCATTGTTACACCCACAGCCCTTGCTACTATACATACTGGACCAATTACTAGAGCTCGCACAGGCCAATTGAATTATCAGGTACTTTCGTTTCTTGGTAACGATTCTAATGTTCATGAGAATATGATGCAACCTAAATTGGATACATTTGTTTTGCTTACAAATGAAGGGCCTAGCTTGGACAAGAAAGATGAACCTTGGATCAAGTTCAAGCATGGAGATGATGGCATGCGCAAGGGGGTGAAGAACAGAGTTACAAGTGATGATTTCAGGACTTTGAAGCCACCATAAGGAGTGCATGATGCCTTGGATGAAATATTCAAGATGCCACTTCATAAATTTAGTCCAGCAGGCTATTTTAGGTGCGGCGTCACCTTATTATTGGGCCAGGCCCATGTATTTTCGAAATACTTAAGTATAGGCTGTTTTTAGAGTCCGTATGTGTGGGGAAACAAGAGTTAGGGTTGGTTTCGGACCCCTCCTCCAAGGGCAACGAAATCCCCCCCTCTATCTCTATATATACAACCCTTAGGGCGTCATTTAGACTTTGAGTTTTGTTTACATTAAAGTTCGCCATAGCTGCAACTTCGCGTACTTCATTTGTGTTCAACGACCAGAGAAAGGCATCACAGAACCCCACCTTGATCAATAAAGCTTTCATCTTATATTCGCAATATCAAGATTGCAATCTCAGTTTCTTGCTTGTTCTTCGTTTGCTCGCAGGAAGCAAACCCTCGTGGTTAGGTTGATCGTGCTCCGGCATGGTCAATAACCCTCGGAAGTTGGTTTAGCGATTGCTAAGGCGGGACGTCTCGTACATTCGTAGTCGGATCGTCAAGGTCGACTCCCACAGAAAACGATAGCCACCATCTCATCGAAACATCGGGACACCTTAGCCTCTATCAAGTGGTATGAGATTTCCAGGTTGCTCGGTGAGATTTTACAGTTTTTTCGTAGTTTAGGTCGAGTCTATTCTTCATACCTATAGTCCACGAAAAAGCCAAAAAAAATTAGGGTTAGGTCATCATATCCGAACCAATCTGAGCCTTTGCATAGTCTTTTTAGATTTTTGCTTTGTTGAATTTGCGGTTGCATCGCCGTGTCGAGTTGCTGGTCTTAGCGTCTAGTCCCTTAGAGTTTCGAATTCTGTTCACAGGTTGTCACGCCGCCGCCGCACCATCGTCATCATCATTACCATATACCACCACCCCACCATATACATCGCCGCTGCCATATACAACCACCAATCGGAGTCCACATATACCATCGCCATATACCACCACCAATCCGAGTCTAGATATACCATCGCCATATACTACCACCAATCCGAGTCCAGATATACCACCAGTCCGAGTTTCACCAGATTCATCTCCGCCACCAGTTCTAGTCCAAGTAAGTATTTGTTGCTTTGTTTTTGAGTTCCAGATCACGCCATACTCCGAGTCGTGACAGAGTAGGACTCCCAAGATTCCGTGCTACCCGCTGTAGAAAATAGTTCCAAACTCAAAAAAAAAGTGCAAAAAAAAGTGAAAAAATGAAAAAAAATCAGAGAGTGCTCCTCCCTTGTTTTGTTCGCGCCGTGATTTTGTTCGTGTTCTAGGCTCACGTCTCTAGTACGTTCTAGCCTAGGACCAGCACAATACCGTCGTTGAGCGTTTATTCAACATTGCATCTCTGAATTGATTATTGCTGACCCTTTTTGCTACCTTATTATAAGCCTTCCCAGCTCCACATACATCTACGTCATGCGTTTGACTCTCCCTGGTAACCGCTCTATCCAAGCTTTGAGAGTTTTGACTATGACGGTTGCTGATCACCGCCTGCTGCTGGGTAACAACTGGTAAGAATTTGAGATTTGCTTGACAGATTTGGGACATCCACCACCACCTCTTGTTAGTAGTCTGTAGGATCATATTCTTGTGTGTTTGTATTGCTGCTAACCATGGCAGGATCACAAGCCGACGAGACTGACTCGGAGAACATGACGAATAAGGAGTTGCATGATAAATTTCAGCAAATGATGAGTGGACAGGTGCAAGATGTGGTAAACATATTTGAAGAGGCCATGGAGAAGATAGATGGCATGGAGAAGACGTTCGAAACAAAGCTCGATAACAAGTTTAATGAATTGCTCGCGCGTCTTCCACCACCACCACCGGCTGCCCCTAACGCACTTCTCAAACAACAACAACAACAACAACGTCGCTTTCCAAATCAAGTGGGATGAGCACAACGCATTCCCACTGACCCTGGCAAAATTCTGCTGCCGCTGTTGATGCTTTTGCCGCTCCCACTGCTACTGCAGAGGTGGAGGACCAATACGAGGATGAGGTTGACCAAAATCAGAACTACGTGCAACCACCAGCACCACCACCATCAGGTCATCCTCATGCATATCATCGTGACGGTAGGGCTGCACCACCACCTGAGGTACATGAGCATCTTCCTAAACTAAAATTGAATATTTCACCATTTGAGGGTGGATATGTTCCTGATATATATCTTACTTGGGAGTTAGAAACTAAACAACGATTTACATGTTTACAATATCCTGAGGAGAGACGTGTTCCTGTTGTTGTTTGTGCTTTCACTAGCTTTGCATGTGTTTGGTGGTCTGAACATTGTAGATAATATCCTATTCCAGCTACTTGAGCTGCTTTGAAAACTGCTATGCGTACTCGTTGGGTTCCACCATATTATCAACGTGAATTACTTCAAAAATTGCAGCGTTTAAGACAAGGAAAAAATCTGTAGAAGAATATTATCAAGAATTACAGACTGGCATGATTAGATGTGGTATTGTTGAGGAGAATGAAGCTATGCTTGCACGTTTTATGGGTGGATTAAATAGAGAGATTCAGACCATTCTAGAGTATAAGGAGTATACTAATATCACTCGTTTATTCCATCTTGCTTGTAAAGCTGAACGGGAAGTGCAGGATCGACAGGCATTGGAGCGAACTAACTTTTCTCCAGGTCGATCTTCATCATGGACACCACGTGCATCCTTAACTTCCACTCCACCAGCACCTCCATCAGGTGCCACCTCCAGCCGTGATACAAGAAAGCAGGCACAACCACCACTCTCTGCCAAGAGCACACCTAGCCGACCTGCGCAGAGCTCTTCTTCTTCCATGGCATCAACAGGGCACACAAGTGATATTATTTGTCGTCGTTGTAAGGGAAGAGGACATTTTGCGAGAGAATGCCAATCTCAGCGTGTGATGGTTGCTACTGAGGATGGTGGGTATGAGTCCGCTAGTGACTATGATGAGGAGACTTTGGCTCTTATTACACATGAAGACTGCTGAAGATGCTGACAAGTATGAATGTTTAGTTGCTCAACGTGTTTTGAGTGTGCAGGTTACACAAGCTGAGCAAAATCAGAGGCATAATTTGTTCCATACAAAGGGAGTTGTGAAGGAACGTTCTGTTCGCGTCATCATAGATGGAGGGTGCTGCAATAACTTGGCTAGCATGGAGATTCTGGAGAAGCTATCTCTCACCACAAGACCACATCCACATCCTTACTACATCCAATGGTCCAACAACAACGGCAAGGTTAAGGTAACACGTACTGTTCGTGTGCATTTTAGTATCTCTACATATGCTGATTATGTTGATTGTGATGTGGTACCTATGCAAGCATGTTCTTTATTACTTGATTGACCATGGCAATTTGATAAAAATTCTGTACACCATGGTAGAAACAATCAGTATACTCTTGTTCATAAGGATAAAAATATTACTTTGCTTCCTATGAATCCTGATTCCATTTTGAAAGATGATATTAATAGAGCTAATAAAGCAAAACAGGAGAAAAATAAAAGCGAAAATCAGACTGTGGCAAAAGAATTTGAGCAACAAATGCAGCCTAATAATAAACCATCTAGTGTTACTTTTGAAATTAAATTGAAAAGTGCATGTTTACTTGCCACCAAATCTGATATTGATGATTTAGATTTTAGCAAATCTGTTTGCTATGCTTTTGTGTGCAAAGAGGCATTATTTTCATTCGAGGACGTGCCTTCCTGATGCGGAGCATCCTACGATCATCCCCATGTACCCTATGACGAGACCTCGACCTCGAGCATATGCCATTGGACACAAGGTGAACTCGTTCCTAAGTCCTTTCCCTTTCCATTCTTCCGAGACATGGTTGCTACCTAATGCCAAGACACTACATGTTCTTAGGAATCAAGGACTCAAGGAGAAGGAACAACCGGCATCAAGACATGTGCAGAGTTTCTGCCAGCCCCGGACCTTCCGGCCACAGCCTGGAACCTTCGACCCTCGCCACTCCAGCACAGCTTGCGTCGCGCCAACTCTCGGCTTACACCGGAACCCACACGGAACTTCCGGAGCCCTGACCTTGCATCCCTGCCCGGAACTTCTGGCCTGCCTGCATGCAGAGTCTCTGGGCCGAGGCCCATGTACCTGTTTTTCCCCTCACTTACCCCTTCGTGGCCCTAGACTATATATACTCCTCCACCTCCACCATTTGAGGGTTAGCATTGTGATAGCTCATTTGGGATATAGAGCTACGCTCATCCATATCGGATCTACTCCTTGAGAGAGATCGCGGCCCATCTTCGGAGAAGATCCACCTCGGATTCAAGACCTCCTTGCGGAGAAGATCCCCTTGTGGATTCAAGACCTCCTCACGAAGAAGAACCGGTTACCTCTTGTATCGTCCATTGTTAACTTTGAATCTTGTATCTGTCTTTGTGTTTCGAGGATCTAGCACATGTGTGATCATACTTGTTGGTTTGAGTGTTCTCTTGTGTTCCCCTCATGATTTTCCCCTCGTTTCCATCCTCGTGTTCTTCGCGTTCTTCGCGGGATCCGCTCCTTTCGTGAAAGATCGGGCCAATAGGTTTCTACCCTACATCATCTTGGTATCATGAGCCACGTTGATCATGATTTCGGAGCCTCCCTCTTTGTTTTCAAGCCTAATTTTGTTGATTTCATCTTAAATTCTAAAATCCCCACCAAAAATAGCCCCAATTTTTTGTGTGATTTGTTGGTTTTGATGATGTTTTGTTGATTTTGATCCATGGATTCGTTGTGTTTCAAGTGGATCTATAATTCTCCATCTTTTCCCCCATTTCTATCCATGAAATCTTCCCAATTTTGACCCTGAAAATCGTGTTTTTCCGCCCCCATTCTCAGATCTGGAATTTAGGGTTCGTCCCGGAAGAAATTCCATGACCCCCTGAACTTCCGGACTCCCCCGGAACTTCCGTCCTTACCCCGGAACTTCCGGGCTAAGCAGAATGTTTACCCCTAAAATCCCCGGACTCCCCGCAGTTTTTCTGCAACCCCTGAAACTTCCGGCCACTCCCCCCCCCCCGGAACTTCTAGAGCCCGGAACTTCCGGCCCTAGGCCCGGAACTTCCGGCGTAACCCGAAACATTCCTTGAAATTTCAGCATCAGCCTCTTTCACCGTTTTGGTAACAACTTTTCGCTCCGAACTCCGATTTGAGTGTTCTTTGGCTCGTTTTGAAGCTATCGACGTGCCAGAGATCCTCACCTTGCTTTCACCACCTTTTGACACCATCAAATTTTGTGCATTTTGGCATCTTTGCCTAGGGTTTCCACCACATCGTCCGCTACACCTCCGCAGACTTCCGCAACCTAACCAATTTTGTTCCCCATCGCATATTTGGTTGCTTGAGGAGTGATTTGAGTCTCCTAAGGTGTCTAGGCTACTTAGGGATGGTTACTTCTTCATCAACCACCACCACCACCATAACTTCCGCATAGGCTTACCAACCATACACTTCTTACACCCCAACCTAACCCGATTTTGTTTGTGTTGTGAGTTGTGTCTCCTAAGGTGTTTCGGCTACTTAGGGACCATTCTTCCAACTCCAACTCACATAACCCAATTGATGTAGGGTAGAACCCTAATCGCCCGATCTTCCACGAAAGGAGCGGATCCCACGGAGAACACGAGGAACACGAGGGGGGAACAAGGGGGCTGGTCGTAGTCATCGGCGGCCGGAAGCTCCGGGTCGGCCGGAAGTTCCGGGGGCCGGAAGTTCCAGGCTCTGGTCGGAAGTTCCGGGCTGTCCAGAGTGTTGAAGCCCGTCTCTTCTTCTACAGTCCTCGGCTCCGAGTCTTGAGCGTTGTACCTGATGACACATAGTATCTCGGACTTAGGCAGTAGCCATGTCTCACTTGAAGAGGGAGAAAACTCAAGTAGGAGTGATGTCACCTCGGATTGAATAGCACGTGCCCTAGCCCTTGTCATTGGTCCACTTGGAGCTTGGATAGTTGAGGTGGCATCCATGGGGATGGTCGTGGGATGCTCCGCATCATCTCCCCTCCCTTGGGGACGATCCGTCCTCGGATCGAGTTCTTCATCACCATGGAAGGGAGAGAGATCTTTGATGTTGAAGATGTCGCTCACGTTGTATTTGTCGCGCGGGAGGTCGATCTTGTAAGCGTTGTTGTTGTATCGTGCGAGCACCTTGAAGGGTCCATCTGCTCGAGGTCGAAGCTTAGACTTGCGTTCTTGTGGAAAGCGCTCCTTGCGAAGGTGTAGCCACATGAGGTCACCAATGTTGAAGAACATAGGTTGCTTGTTGATGTTGAGCTTGGTCGCAAGGCGTTGTACTTGGCGCTCGATGGTGTTTCTTGTATCTTCATGCACCTTCTTGATATGGGTCGCTCTTGCACTTGCGTCCAAATTGATTCGCTCTTGGAGTGGTAGAGGTAGAATATCCAATGGTGACAAAGGGTTGAATCCGTAGACGACCTCGAAAGGGGACTCGCCAGTTGTTGAGTGTCTTGCTCGGTTGTAGGCGAACTCGGCGATGGGTAGACACTCCTCCCACTCCTTGATGTTCTTCTTGATGAGTACTCGAAGTAGAGAGGAGAGTGTGCGGCCTCCGTTTGGCCGTCAGTTTGAGGATGGTAAGCCATGGAGAAGAGTAGCTTGATTCCGAGCTTGGCGCATAGGGTGATGTAGGGTAGAACCCTATTGGCCCGATCTTTAACGAAAGGAGTGGATCCCACGAAGAACGCGAAGAACACGAGGAGGGAAACGAGGGGAACACAAGAGAACACTCAAACCAACAAGTATGATCACACATGTGCTAGATCCTCGAAACACAAAGAGAGATACAAGATTCAAAGTCAACAACGGACGATACAAGAGGTAACCGGTTCTTCTCCGTAAGGAGGTCTTGAATCCACAAGGGGATCTTCTCCGCAAGGAGGTCTTGAATCCGAGGTGGATCTTCTCCGCAAGGAGGTCTTGAATCTGAGGTGGATCTTCTCCGAAGAGGGGCCGCGGTCTCTCTCAAGGAGTAGATCCGATATGGATGAGCGTAGCTCTATCTCCCAAATGAGCTGTCACAACGCTAACCCTAGAAAGGAGGAGGTGGAGGAGTATATATAGTCTAGGTCCACGAAGGGGTAAGTGAGGGGCGAAAGGGTACATGGGCTTCGGCCCGAGTGTCTGTGCGCAAGCAGGGCCGGAAGTTCCAGGGACGGCCGGAAGATCCGGGCGCCGGAAGTTCTGCACGAAGGTCCGGGCAGGGTCCGGGCTATCCAGAGAGTTGGCACACTCTCGGACGGCTTCGGTGCAGCAGGGCCAGAAGCTCCGGGGTGGCCGGAGGTTTTGGTGACCGGAAGTTCCGGGCAGCGGCCGGAAGTTCCGGGCTTTCCAAAAGCTTGGCCAGGCTTCTTCTTCCTTCTCTTCCACGCTTCCCTCGCGGATGGTGTAGGTGATCCTTGGCGCTTGCACTCCTCCTTGTCAACTATGAAGTTCCGACAATACCTATGCATGCACGATGGAGGGTCAAGTAGTATACCATCCTTGAAGGGGTCAAGTGAGCACGTGTAAAGGAGAGGATTCACCTTTATGTATGTGAAGTAGATATCGCATGTGTCACTTGCCGAATGAACTCTTGACATGGTGATGTCCATAGGATGCTCCGCATCATCCCCTCCCCCTTGGGAAAGATCCGACCTCGGATCGAAATCCAAATCACCATGGGAAAGAGATGGCGTCGTCGTGTAGTAGTGGTCGATCACCAAGTTCTCTTCATCTTGAAGCTTGAAATAGGCACTCTGCAATGTCACACTATCTCGTGATTCCTTCAAAAGGAGCAAGGAGAACAAACACTTGGAAACACAAATGCGGTTAGCGTTAGTGCAAAACCAAGCATTCAAGAGGTGATTCACCCAACAAGTGTAGTCATCAAGCATAGCATATGGTGTGACAAAGGATTGTGACATGGCATGTAAGCACATAAATTGAGCGCAAAGAAGGACATCATGGAAACAAGCATGTAAATGTGAGGTAGTGATGCAAATATGTGTAACAAGAGAAGAAGCATCTACCTCAAGTTCATAGCAAGCATTCACAAATTGCTCAATGTAAGTTCGATGGTAGGCATATGAATCATTCACAACACCAAGTAAAATGAAGTGTCGAAACACATGGGTCAAGTGCAAGACAATCCAAGCATAATGTGCATGGGGTGTAGTGAATATAGTGGGGCACTCAACACAATAGATAGAGAAATTGTTCATCATGTGTGAGGCAATCAAGTCAAGCATAGTAATCAAGTCGTGCAAGATAGTAGTGCGAAGATGCAACATACTAGAGTAAATCATGGCAATCATGTCATGAGAGCAAATAATAGGCATAGGCAATGCACATGACATATCGGAAGCACGAACACAAAGCAAGATGAAAGTATCATCATAGGCATGGGGTACAAAGCAAACATAGCAATAGCAGGCAATATCTCCACCAAGCTTGCAAATACACATACAAGTATGAGAATCAATCATCATGTGTAATGCAAAGCATGGGTCACGAATGGATGGCAAAAGCATAGTAATGAGCATAACATGCAAAGTGAACATGGCAAGATGGGCATAGAATATGTAGTGGACAATAACCCATAGCCAAGTGAGGGTCATGTAGAAGAAATGTGCGAAGACTTCGCATGAAGAGAGCGGTGGGAAAGGCAATCCATGGGATCCCAAGTCATCATTGCTCTCTAGAGCTCGTTTTCTCAACTCGTCGGATTGCGAGGTTGACAAGTATTCATGGGTACCTACACAAAAGAGACACAAACGAAACAAGTTGTGCGCGTGGTAAATGTACACATCATCCATCATGATGTGTATGTGCACATGTGAGTTAGCACAAGATAAGCATCGGTCATAGAAATTTGATGCATGGTATAAAAACATGTCATCCATCATGAAAGAATAGTTATTGTGTATGACACGATGGGGATGCAAATTTAGCATACAAGTATATGGCACATCAATATCATGTTTATTCATGGGAAGCATATGGTGCACACAAGTATCGGGATGATGCAATGGATGGGATGAATCAAAGTCTCCTAAAATGTATGAGGAAACTATGGGGGTCTCCTCATGAGCAATATTGGAAACATCATATGGAGAAAATGGACAACATCCAAAACAATGCATGTCCAAACCTAGGTGGGCATGGCATGGCATATGAGAGAAATGATGCAAAGGGAGCATATCAATATCATCACAAGAAAAACAAATGCCAATAACCATGGGCTTGTCATCTATGCCATAAGTGCAAATTGGGTTAATTTGAATGGCATATGCATAGTCACTATGAAGAAATTGCAAATATGACATGTGGTTGATCTCATGCATAGCATATGACAAGTCAAGCGGATTGGCAACCATGATGTGACCGAGAGAATTAGCACAACAAATCCTATGTAACATGACATCAAAACTAATAGACTCCATTCGGCAACCATCGTTCTCATCATAAATGGGTAAGTCATCGCATGGGGAAATCATACTAGCATGAAGCATGTCAATAGGGGGATCAACATCATGCCAACAATCAATGTCATGAATGTCCACTAGTGGGACTAGAGCATCACCTTCACCTATGTTACCTTGCTCATTCCACTCAACTGGTGTAGGTGAGGTGGGAAAGACCAAATGGTGGTCAAGATCATCATTGTGATGGAACCATGTGGGGGGTGCATCATATTCCACCATGGCCATCGTCTTGACCAAAGGTAGGACGAAGTCGTCGAGAAGCGGTGCATCATCATATAAGGGACCTAGCACCAAATGAGAAGACACAATAGAGGTAGAGGTCAATTCATTAGTGTTAAAAGTGGCCTCACATGACCTATCAACTATCTCACTCTCTCTATGTGGTGGTTCTCTCACTCCCTCAAAATAGGTGCACTCAAACTCACATATGGTGGAGTCACTCATCTCACTCAAGAGGTGGGGGTTGTGGCTCTCCTCACATGGGAATAGTCGAAACACATCATATATGGGGCTAGCGGTGAAATCACTCTCACTCTCAATATAGTGGCTAAAGTCACTCAAGTCATCACATGTCGTCGTGGTCGAAGGAAAAATCCCATGCTCAACCATCACGTAGTCGTCGTCGTGGATGAAGGCCGAAGATGGCACAACATCACTCTCGCCGTGGATGAAGGCCGAAGATGGCAGATCATCACTCTTTCCTCCTAAGATGGAAGCATCATCCTTGCTCTCCACCTTGTCGCTCGCCTTCAAAGCTTGGTCCTTGAGGGTCTCCGTAGTCGTACTTGTCGCCGCACCGTCTTGAAAAAGAGTCATGGAGGACTCAGCATCGTCAATGCCACAAAGAGGGATGGCGTCGAACTTGGGAGTAGCATCTTGGAGCTTGTCGGGCTTGTACATCATGGTGGTATTAGCCTCATGCTCGTTCTCATGGAGCTTGGTCGTCGTGAAGTGAGCTTGGGGTAGAGAAACTTTGGCCTTCATGAGTTCTTGTTCTGCCTTGAGAGCACCAATGTAGTTGTCGTCGAGGGACTTGTAGTTCTCGAGGAAGATCGTCTTGGAGATGTCGTTGTGCAATCCCATCATGAAGTGGAACTTCAACGAAATGGGGTCATCCACGCCGACTCATCGCAAGGCAATCTTCATCTCCTTGAAGTACTCGTCGATGGACTTGGATCCTTGGATGGTGTTCTCCAATTGGCGTTGAAGTTGTTCCGTGTAGGTTGGAGGCACAAACTCTCGCCGCAAAGCTCTCTTCGTCTTGGGCCAACTCATGTCGTAGCTCTCCGAAGGTGTGTGAAGCCACCATGTGGATGCGTAGTCGTGGAAGTTCCTTTTGGCGCACTTCACTTGATCTTCGGGAGGGACTTGATGTAGCTTGAGGTAGTCGTCCATCAAACACTCCCACTCGAGATACTCCTCGGGTTCTTTAGTCCCATAGAAAGGAATCGTGTGGTCGATGTCGAAGTCGTAGTAGCTCGTGGAAGTCGCGGACTTGAGCTTGGGGAGCTTTTCTTGAGCGTAGTCTTGAGGTGCTTGTTGGCGAAGATGCCATATATCCGAAGGCAAAGATGCCTTGAAGTCACTTGGCGAAGATGCTAAAGTGGTTGGTGTAGCCGTAGCTCCGTCTTGGTGGTGCTTGTCTCGCGGTCTTCACTTGTGGTCATGAAGTTTGGACTTGGTGTGAAGTAGGGCTTGTTGCGACTTGTAGGTAGGCGCATCTCAAGCATCTTCATGATGATGTTGTCATTGTCGTGCTTGAGCTCGATGTAGACGTTGTTCGTCGTCGTGCACATGTTGCTTGGAGGTGACTTTCCCTTTATGACGAGGTGGATCACAAACACGATGGTGGTCGCCGTGGAGATGTGGATGAGGACGACTTGCGCTTGCATCATTTTTGCGCTCCGAAGACTTGTGACTTGAACGTCGCCGCCTTGAGGATGATGAAGGGGAAGAACGGTTGATTGACAAGGTCCGAATCTCCTCAATCCTTGCATCTTGCTCCTCCTTTTGTGCGGAAAGCTTGTTGTTGATGTAGTTGTACATGCCGTCGTTGTTGTGGAAGACCGGAGATGAAATGCCTTGCCTATCCATCACAAGATTCGAGCCAATATGAGTGGAGAAAGAGAAGAACGACTACCAAATGTACCTTGACCGAAGTTGAAAGTGGATCAATGATCACTCCAATGTGGACAAGGAAATAGCACAATTGGTACCAATTCTTGTCGGTTTCTCGCACCTACACAAGTAAGGCTTATGGTGGAGCTCGGTGAGGATAGTGGCACAAAAATTTGATGTAAAATGTTAGCAAGAGTCAATAATGTTGATAGAGATTCACAAATTCGCAAGTGAAACAAGTAGACCAATAGCAATATATGGCACACGGAAACACACATACGGATAGATAAATGGGGTCGTGCAACCAAGGAATGAGCTCAAAATGTGGAATCCACGAAAAATGCTCTTGTTGCACAACTCTAGAGAGACGCTAGCACGATTGCTCAATAGGCGGATATGACACTTGTGCACAACCTATAGGAGACAAAAATGCAATGACTTCTATCCCAAGTATGCTATGTATATATGGTTCCTGGTGTTATGATCCAAGATGATCTTATATTACAATGTGGTATGATGCTATGGCACTTGCTTACAAGCTCTTTGTTTACTCTTTTTCCTGGCTTAAAAGATTTATTCTCTTTTTTTTGTATGGCCACTTTTGCACAATGCACAAACAAATATAGCTATTGTGTATATGCGGGAACAAACTTGAGGCACACGAGATGATATGATAACAGGATGATACCTATGGTATGGTATGTATGCAATGGGAGGTGTAGCTCGATGATCACTAATGTGCACAAGTAACGTTGCCGGCAATACTCAAATGGCTAGTCTCGATAGGCAAGTGACGCAAAATGGGCTAGGGGTTATCAATGCAATGGCAAGGGAATATATAATGGAGGGATACCATGATACCAAGGTGATATGGAGGTTACCGTCCTTGTCAATGATGAGTGGCGGTGATCTTTATGGAGATACCAAGATGATGGAGACTCGTCCCTAAGTAGCCGAAACACCTTAGGAAATGGAAAAACCGCGAACTCAAAATCTCAAATGTCAAAATGGTGGTAGCGGGATGCGGTGGTGGTGTTGCGGAAGCTGAATGGGATTGCGACAATGCAATGATGGGTTATGCGAGTAGGCAATGCGGAAATGGAGGGTAAGGTTGTGGACTATACACGGTGTCGCAGTTGTAAGCACGGTCCGTAAGTAGCCGAAACACCTTAGGAGATACAACTCACAACACAAACAAAATTGGGTTAAGTTGGGGTGGCGGGAATGTATAGTGGTCAAGTCTATGCGGAAGTTATGGTGGTGGTGGTGGTTGATGAAGAAGTAACCGTCCCTAAGTAGCCTAGACACCTTAGGAGACTCAAATCACTCCTCAAGCAACCACATATGCGATGGGGAACAAAATTGGTTAGGTTGCGGAAGTTTGCGGTGGTGTAGCGGATGATGTGGTGGAAGCCCTAGGAAAAGATGCCAAAATGCACAAAATTTGATGGTCTCAAAAGGTGGTGAAATCAAGGTGAGGTCCCCGGGCATGTCGATAGCTTCAAAACGAGCCAAAGAACACTCAAATCGGAGTTCAGAGCGAAAAGTTGTGACCAAAACGGTGAAAGAGGCTGATGCTGAAATTCTGTGTAATGTTTCGGGTTAGGCCGGAAGTTCTGGGCCTAGGGCCGGAAGTTTCGGGCTCCGGAAGTTCCGGGGGTCGCGGAAAAAGTGCGGGGAGTCTGGGGGTTTTTTTGGGATAAACTTTCTGTTTAGCCCGGAAGTTCCGGGGCTGGGACGGAAGTTCCGGGGGACGGAAGTTCCGGGGGAGTCCGGAAGTTCCGGGGGTCGTGGAATTTCTTCCGGGATGAACCCTAAATTCCAGATCTGAGAATGAGGGCGGGAAACTTCGATTTTCAGGGTCAAAATTGGGAAGATTTCATGGATAGAAATGAGGGAAAAGATGGGGAATGCTACATCCACTTGAGAAACAACGAATCCATGGATCAAAATCAACAAAACATCATCAAAACCAACAAATCACAAAAAAAATTGGGGCTATTTTTGGTGGGGATTTTCGAATATAGGACGAAATCAACAAAATTAGGCTAGCAAACAAAGAGGGGAGGCTCCGAAATCGTGATCAACGCGGCTCATGATACCAAGATGATGTAGGGTAGAACCCTATTGGCCCGATCTTTCACGAAAGGAGCGGATCCCGCGAAGAACGCGAAGAACACGAGGAGGGAAACGAGGGGAAAATCACAAGGGGGACACAAGAGAACACTCAAACCAACAAGTATGATCACACATGTGCTAGATCCTCGAAACACAAAGAGAGATACAAGATTCAAAGTCAACAACGGACGATACAAGAGGTAACCGGTTCTTCTCCGTGAGGAGGTCTTGAATCCACAAAGGGATCTTCTCCGCAAGGAGGTCTTGAATCAGAGGTGGATCTTCTCCGAAGATGGGCTGCGGTCTCTCTCAAGGAGTAGATCCTATATGGATGAGCATAGCTCTATCTCCCAAATGACCTATCAGAACGCTAACCCTAGAAAGGAGGAGTTGGAGGAGTATATATAGTCTAGGTCCACGAAGGGGTAAGTGAGGGGCGAAAGGGTACATGGGCTTCGGCCAGAGTGTCTGCGCGCAGGCAGGGCCGGAAGTTCCTGGGACGGCCAGAAGGTCCGGGCGCCGGAAGTTCCGGGCGAAGGTTCGGGCAGGGTCCGGGCTATCCAGAGAGTTGTCACACTCTCGGACGGCTTCGGTGCAGCAGGGCCGGAAGCTCCGGGATGGCCGGAGGTTCCGGTGGCCGGAAGTTCCGGGCAGCGGCCGGAAGTTCCGGGCTTTCCAGAAGCTTGGCCAGGCTTCTTCTTCCTTCTCTCCCACGCTTCCCTCACGGATGGTGTAGATGATCCTTGGTGCTTGCACTCCTCCTCGTCATCCGTGAAGTTCCGACAATACCTATGCACGCACGATGGAGGGTCAAGTAGTATACCATCCTCGAAGGGGTCAAGTGAGCACGTGTAAAGGAGAGGATTCACCTTTATGTATGTGAAGTAGATGTCGCACGTGTCACTTGCCGAACGAACTCTTGACATGGTGATGTCCATAGGATGCTCCGCATCATAGGGTCTTCCAAAAGTAGCTAAGGAACTTGACGTCGCGGTCCGAGACGATGGTTTTTGGCACACCATGGAGACGCAAAATTTCCCTACAAAAGAGATTAGCAACATGTGAAGCAACGTCTAGCTTGTGGCAAGGAACAAAATGTGCCATTTTTGAGAAACGGTCCACAACGACAAATATAGAATCTTTCCCATTTTGAGTTCTAGGCAAACCAAGGACAAAGTCCATGCTAATGTCTTCCCAAGGTTGGTATGGAATAGGTAAAGGCATATAGAGACCATGAGATTGAGCTTTGGACTTAGCTTTGCGACATGTAGAACACCGGTTGGTGAAACGATTGACATCCCGAAACATCTTAGGCCAAAAGTAGCTCTTCGAGAGCGTGGAGAACGTCTTGTCGCGTCTGAAGTGTCCCATTAAGCCTCCTCCATGAGATTCCTGCAAAAGCAACAAACGATGCAAGGACTCGGGAATGCAAAGTTTGTTAGCTCTCATAAGGTAGCCATCTTTGATGTAATAGCGTTCCCAAGATGTATTCGACAAACACTTACCATAAGGAATGGCAAAAGTTGTATCATGCTCATATAAGTCTTTGATATGATCAAAGCCAATGACATCTAACTCAAGTTGCGTGACAAGCATGCAAATGCGGGAAAGAGCATCCGCTACTATGTTTTCTTTACCCTTGATGTACTTGGTGACATAGGGAAAAGACTCAATAAATTCACTCCATTTAGCATGACGCTTGTTCAACTTAGTTTCTCCCTTAACATACTTGAGAGTCTCATGATCGGTATCAATGATAAACTCATTGGGACGAAGGTAGTAATCCTATTCATGCAAAACGCGGACTAAAGCATATAGCACTTTTTCATAGATGGGATAATTGAGTTGCGCTCCGGAAAGTTTCTCACTAAAGTAAGCTATGGGGCGCTTCTCTTGCGTTAACACACCTCCTATGCCATTACCACTAGCATCACAATGAATTTCAGAAGGCTTGTCGAAGTTGGGTAAAGCAAGCACGGGAGCATGAGTAAGAAAATTCTTAAGCTCATTGAATGCGGTATCTTGGGATGGTCCCCAAATAAACGGCGCTTTCTTCTTGCTCAAAGCATGCAAAGGAGAAGCAATGGTGCTAAAATCCTTCACAAAGCGACGATAGAAACCCGCAAGACCAAGAAAACTACGAACTTGATGCAAGTTGGTTGGTTGTGGCCAAGTGTTAATAGCATTGATCTTGGACTCATCTACATGAACACCCTTAGAAGAGAACACAAAACCCAAGAAAACGAGCTTATCAACACCAAAAAGGCATTTCTCCATATTAGCATAGAGACGCTCTTTCCTAAGAGTTTGCAAAATGGTGCGGACATGGGTAACATGCTCTTGGATAGATTTGCTAAACACAAGAATGTCATCGAAGTAAACCACAAGAAATATACGAATGTAAGGGTGAAAGACATGATTCGTAAGGCGCATAAAAGTGCCCGGTGCTTCCGAGAGACCCATAGGCATGACTAACCACTCATACAAACCAAACTTGGTTTTGAAGGCAGTTTTCCATTCATCACCCTCTTGTATGCGGATTTGATAGTAACCACTTTTAAGATCAATTTTAGAAAATATAGTGGCACCGCTAAGCTCATCAAGCATATCATGTAGGCATGGAATGGGGTACCTATAGAGAACGGTGATAGCATTGATAGGTCTACAATCGGAGCACATGCGAAAGGTACCATCACGTTTTGGCACAAGAATGACCGGTGTGGCACAAGGGCTCAAACTTTCACGCACATGTCCATGGTCTATGAGATGCTTTACTTACCTTTGAATTTCTTTGGTTTCTTCGGGGTTGACGCGGTAGGGAGCTTTGTTTGGAAGTGGCGCTCCGGGGATGAGGTCGATGCGGTGCTCAATGCCTCGAAGTGGAGGTAGTCCCGGAGGTAGCTCATCGGGGAAACATCTTGAAATTCCTGCAAAGAGAAGACAACACTAGAGGAAGAGTGTGAGAAGTGTTAGTTTGTGGTGCATTGTCCTTGCACACGAGGACGTAGTTTAGGACACTAGATGGGTTCTCACACACTTCTCTCATCTCACGTTTGTTGGCAAATAGAACTAGGTTCTTGTTTTGGCTCATCGTGGAGGCACTCGAATTTGGCTTGTGGCGCTCACTCTCTTTTTGGTGGCTCGCTCTCTCACTATGATCTCCACGATGGGTGGTATGCTTGTCGGCGATCACTTGACTTGGCAACATTGGACGGAGGACGTACTCCTTGCCCTTCATCTTGAAGATGTAGTGGTTCGATCGGCCATTGTGGACGACTCCTCTATCGAATTTCCATGGCCGTCCAAGGAGAAGATGGCAAACGGTCATTGGGATGACGTCGCATTCCAAGGTGTCTTCGTAGGGGCCGATTTTGAAGGAGACTTGTACTCGGTGCTCGACTTGGATAGTGCCGGAGTCACTAAGCCATTGCACTTTGTATGGATGTGGATGCTTCGTCTTGGGCAAATGGATCTTGGAGCAAAGTTCTTCACTTGCGAGATTGTGACAACTCCCTCCATCGATGATGACCTTGACGGATCGTCCATTGATGCCGGCCTTGGTGTGCAATATGGTGCATCTTTGGTCTTCATCTTGGTGATGTTGGAGAGTCAAGACTTTGGAGACAACAAGTGCGGGGCTTGACTCTTCATCACAAAAGACTTGTTCTTCTTCACTGTTCACTTGGCGGTGCATGGCGACTTGCTCAAGGGCTTTCATTTCTCCTTCTCTCATGGAATCATAAGTGCCATCATCGTTGAAGATCATGGTGCGCTTGTTGGTGCACTCATAGGACTTGTGGCCTCGGCCTACGCAAGTGAAACACTTGAGGGAGCTCGTCTTGATGGTCTCATCGGTAGGGGTTGATGATGATGAAGCTCTCGGCTTGAAGTTGCTTGTAGTAGGCGAAGCTTTCTTGGAAGTCGACTTGTCGATGTTGGAAGTAGATGGTCTTGTAGTCGGTGTTGGAGTCGTTGAAGCTTGGTTATTGGAGAAGCCGTAGCACTTGGATGAGAACTTGGCATACTTGAAATCATCTTGCACTTGGTGTTCCACTTTGGTAGCTTGGTGCACGAGCTCGATGAGATTTGAGTATGGTTGGAAGTCGGCGATCTTCTTGATAGGATGATTGAGTCCACTCAAGAAACGTGCCATAGTTTGCTCATCATCTTCCGTCACATTGGCTCTTATCATTGCAATCTCCATCTCTTTGTAGTATTCTTCAATGCTCTTGGTTCCTTGCTTGAGTTGTTGGAGTTCCTTCATTTGTGCCCAAGTAGTGATGGGTGGATCACCTCTTTCCTCGCGGCTCTCAATGACTTGTTCCCACCAAATGAGGACGTAGTCTTGGAACTCAAGGGATGCCATCGCGATCTTCTTCTCTTCTTCATAATTGTGCAAACGAAAGATCTTGTCGACTTTCAATGCCCATGAAAGGTATTCTTCGGGATCGTTGCTTCTGTTGAAATTGGGCATGGTGAACTTGAGCTTGCCGTAGCGTTGCTCTTCATTGTGTTCGGGTCGGGGATGATGACGCCCATGTTGAAGATGATTGTCCAACTCGTGGTGCTCTTGATGCTGAGGGTTGTCAACCTCGTGTTGATCTTCTCGCGGAGGATTCCCATTGTTTTCATGCTCTTGATGAACTTGATGGTCTTGGCGAGCTTGTGGCGGAACGCGTCGAGCTCGAGGTGGCACTAGATGATGCGTGCAAGCTTGAAATCGTCGCTCGTGAATTTCTTCGCGAAGTGCTTCCTCTTCTTCATGGGCTTGTCGGCCTCGGTCGGCAACGGCTTGACTCACATCGCGTAGAGCTTGTTGCACCTCAAGTGCTTGAGCATCACGGAGTTGTTGTGCTTGACGTTGAACCTTGGCATCATCTGCATTTTGGTGTAGACGCGCGCGTTCTTCCTCTTCATGTTGGCATTGTTGTTGTCGTTCACGAGCCAGCGCAAAGCCTTCGTCGGCTTGACGTTGTCGGCACTCTTGAGAGTCGGTATCCTGAAGCGGATTGAGGTTTGCTTGACGGTCGGTGCACGCGGCTCGACAAAGAGTGTTCGATGTCAGTGTACTTGAGTCGGAATAGCGACTTGAACGGCTCCTTCTTGAAGTGGAAGAAAAGCGGTTGAGCAACAAAGCGCGAATCTCGTCCACCCTTGCGTCATTCTCTTGCTTGTGATCGTCGAGCTTGTGGTCAAACTAGTCCCTTGTACGTTGCTTGGAAAGTCGCAAGTCAGCGGCAAGGTTGTCAATGCGTTCACTCATAGCTTGTTGCTCTTGATGCAAAGCACGTTGTGCACCAAAGAGATGACTCTTGGTGACGAAGGAGTTCATGTCGTCGTCTTGCTCCATGAAGAGTGGGTTGCTAGAAGTACTTGGCCTATCCATCATTCCAAGACAAATGTGAGTCGTAGAAAGAGAGGAACGAGTACCAAATGTACCTTGACCGAAGTTGAAAGTGGATTGAGGATCACTCCAATGTAGGACAAGGAAATAGCACAATTGGTATGAGTTCTTGTCGGTTTCTCACACCTACACAAGTAAAAGCTTTTGGTGGAGCTTGGTTAGGATGGTGGCACAAAATTTGATGCAATTGTAAGTGAGCTTCAATAATGTTGGAAAAGATTCGCAAAATGCAATGTAACAAGTAAACCAAGCATATAAGGTACACAGAAACACACACGCAAAAAGATAAGTGGGGTTGTGCAACCAAGTGTGAGCCAAAATGTGGAATCCACAAAAATGCTCCTGTTGCACAACACTAGAGAGACACTAGCACGATTGCACGATAGGCGGATACAAGAACTTGTGCACAACCTACTTAGCAAAAATGCAACGACTTCTATCCCAAATATGTTTTATGCAAGGTGTTGCTATGATATGATCCAAGATGATCGATTATGACAATCTTAATGTTGTATGATGCTATGGTTCTTGCTTAAAAGCTCTTTGCTTATCTTTCCTCTTTGCTTAAAAGCTTGGTTGGCTCTTTCATCTTTGAGCTCTTTTCTCATGCAATGCTTGACGAACCAAGATAGCAAGTGTGTATGCGATGACAACTTTGTGACACAAGAGATGATACCAATATAGGCAACAATGATGTATGTATGCTATGGGAAGTATGATCACTAATGTGCACAAGTCTCGTTGCCAGCAATACTCAATGGCTAGTCTCGATGGGTAAGCAACGCAAAGGAGTAAGGCTATGACGGCTATCAATGTAGTGGCAAGAGTGATATGTCCAATACCAATATGAGGTTACCGGTCTTGCTTCCGGTATGGTGTCAAAATGGTGGCACGAATACCAAGTCGTAGTCGAGGTGGTCGTTGTTGATGACGCGTCCGTGGTGAAGATTAGCGGCGGTGATGTTGATGTTGAACCGTACCTAGATAGCCGAAACACAAAAGGATACGGTACTGGAACTCAATTCTCAAACCTCAAAGTGGCAATTGTGTCGGAGAGCAAAACGGTCCAAAGATGGTGAGTTATGCGGAAGTGGTGGAGTTATGCGGAAGTATATATGCTATATGGTGAGCACCGGAACAAAAGTTGGTGGAATTTGGGCGGAGTTGTGGAAGTAGTGCGAACTTTCTGTCGAAGCCGGAAGTTCCGGGCAAGACGGAGGGTCCGGGGTCCGGAGGTTCCGGGGAAGGCCGGAAGGTCCAGGGGCCGGAATGTCCGGGCTGGACAGGAAGTTCCGGTGGTCGGGATTCTGCCAAGAACAGAGACTTGGAGAACATGGATTCGGGCGGAAAAACTTGGGGAAAAGCCCAAATCCGAAGGGGAAAAAGAAGAAATTGGAGGACAAGAAGGGTGGGGAGGCTAGATCTACGAGCCACACACAAAATTCACGGATCAAAACCAACAAAATCTCAACACACGAACAAATCACAAAAAAAAATTGGGGCTATTTTTGGTGGGGATTTTCGGATTAGGACGAAGAACAACAAAATTAGGCTAGAAACAGAACGGGGAGGCTCTGAAATCGTGATCAACCTTGCTCTAGATACCAGGATTATGTAGGGTAGAACCCTAATCGCTCGATCTTTCATTAAAGGAGCGGATCCCGCGAAGAACACAAGGAACACGAGGGGGGAACGAGGGAAACACAAGGGGAAACACAAGAGAATCACTCAACCAACAAGAACAAGTTACACATGCGCTAGATCCTCGAATACATAGAATGATACACGAATCCACAGACAACTAAGGACGATACAAAAGGGTAGCCGGTTCTTCTCCATGAGGAGGTCTTGAATCCACGGGGGTATCTTCTTCGCGAGGAGGTCTTGAATCCAAGTGGATCTTCTCCGAAGAGGGGCCACGGTCTCTCTCGTGGAGTAGATCTGGATGGATGAGAGAAGCTCTATCTCTATGTATGAGCTAAACCAACGCTAGCCCTAGAAAGTTGTACGGGATAGAGTATATATAGTCTAGGTGACGAAAGGGTACACGGGCCTCGGCCCAAGTGGCTGCACGCAGGCAGGGCCGGAAATTCTGGGCTAGGCCAGAAGTTCCGGGCGCCGGAGGTTCCGGGGAGGGTCCGGCCTAACCAGAGAGTTGGCGCGGAGGAGATGTGCTGGCATCCGGGGGCCGGAAGGTCTGGGCCGGCCGGAGGTTTCAGGCGCCGGAAGGTCCGGGACGGGGTCCGGGCTAACCCGAGAGTTGGCACACCTGGGCTGGTCGAAGTCATCGGTGGCCGGAAGCTCCGAGTCGGCCGGAAGGTCCGGGGGCCGGAAGTTCCGGGCTCTGGCCGGAAGTTCCAGGCTGTCCAGAGTGTTGACGCTTGTCTCTTCTTCTACAGTCCTCGGCTCCGAGTCTTGAGCGTTGTACCTGATGACACATAGTATCTTGGACTTGGGCAGTAGCCATGTCTCACTTGAAGAGGGAGAAAACTCAAGTAGGAGTGATGTCACCTCGGATTGAATAGCACGTGCCCTAGCCCTTGTCATTGGTCCACTTGGAGCTTGGATAGTTGAGGTGGCGTCCATGGGGATGGACATGGGATGCTCCGCATCACCAATAACCCTCCACTTCCGCATTGCCTACTCGCATAACCCATCATTGCATTGCCGCAATCCCATTGAGCTTCCGCAACACCACCACCGCATCCCGCTACCACCATTTTGACATTTGAGGTTTTGAGTTCGCGGTTTTATTTCCGTTTCCTAAGGTGTTTTGGCTACTTAGGGATGAGTCTCCATCATCTTGGTATCTCCATCAAGATCACCGCCACTCATCATCGACAAGGACGGTAACCTCCATATCATCTTGGTATCGTGGTATCCCTCCATTGTATATTCCCTTGCCATTGCATTGATAACCCCTAGCCCATTTTGCGTCACTTGCCTATCGAGACTAGCCATTTGAGTATTGCCGGCAACGTTACTTGTGCACATTAGTGATCATCGAGCTACACCTCCCATTGCATACATACCATACAATAGGTATCATCTTTCTATCATATCATCTCGTGTGCCTCAAGTTTGTTCCCGCATATACACAATAGCTATATCGGTTTGTGCATTGTGCAAAAGTGGCCATACAAAAAAAGAGAATAAAGCTTTTAAGCGAAGAAAAAGAGTGAACAAAGATCTTGTAAGCAGGTGCCATAGCATCATACCACATTGTCGTATAAGATCATCTTGGATCATAACACTGGGAACCATATATACATAGCATACTTGGGATAGAAGTCGTTGCATTTTTGTCTCCTATAGGTTGTGCACAAGTGTCGTATCCGCCTATTGAGCAATCGTTCTAGTGTCTCTCTAGAGTTGTGCAACAAGAGCATTTTCTGTGGATTCCACATTTTGAGCTTATTCCTTGGTTGCACGGCCCCATTTATCTATCCGTGTGTGTGTTTCCGTGTGCCATATATTGCTATTGGTCTACTTGTTTCACTTGCGAATTTGTGAATCTCTTTCAACATTATTGACTCTTGCTAACATTTTTCATAAAAGTTTTTGTGCCACTATCCTCACCGAGCTCCACCATAAGACTTATTTGTGTAGGTGTGAGAAACCGACAAGAATTGGTACCAATTGTGCTATTTCCATGTCCACGTTGGAGTGATTATTGATCCACTTTCAACTTCGGTCAAGGTACATTTGGTATTCGTTCTTCTCTTTCTCCACTCATATTGGCTTGAATCTTGTGATGGATAGGCAAGGCATTTCATCTCCGGTCTTCCACAACAACGACGGCGTGAACAACTACATCACCAAAGCGTCAATCTTCGATCTACAACGACAAATGCAAGGCACACAATCAAGATTGCGAGAGCGCATCGAGAACCTATCCATTGACATTCGCCACTCCGAAGCGAGGAAAAGGGACTATATCGACAACAAGCTTTCCACACAAAAGGAGGAGCAAGATGCAAGAATGGTGGAGATTTGAGCCTTGATCAAGTCTACTTCCCCTTCGTCATCTTCAAGGCGGCGACAAGCACATCGATCCTCTTCGGAGTGCCCAAGCGACACAAGCGCAAGTCGTCCACGTCCATAACTCCATGGTGACCACCATCACGTTCGTGATCCATCTCGTCATGAAGGGCATGTCACCTCCAAGCAACATGTGCACGACGACGATGAAAGACATCTACTACGAGCTCAAGTGCGACAACGCCACCATCAACATGAAGATGCTCGAGATGCACCTACCTACAAGTCCCAACAAGCCCTACTTCACGCCAAGTCCAAACTTCATGACCACAAGAGAAGACCGCGAGACAAGCACCACCAAGAGCACGCTACGGCTACAACAACCACTTCGACATCTTCACCAAGTGCTATCAAGGCATCTTCGCCTTTGGACGTACGACATCTTCACCTACTTCCCACGAGTACGCCTACATTAACTTCATCAAGTCCAAGGCGACCACCTACAAGTGAGGGCGACACTTCGATCTTCGGAAGCCCCTCAAGGAAGATGGCCGAGCATGGGAATTTCCCTTCGGTCATGGAGACGACGTATGAGGTGCCACATCATATGGACCTCCTACAACAAGACGACGGCAAGAAGGTCGACCTAGGGCCATCCCCTTCGACCACCGCGACGAGCACGAACCTCTTCAACAACATGAAGACGGCACCCATATTGGACTCATACTCCGAGTCAAGCTACGACACCGCTCATGAGACCTTATCTTTGGTCTTCGTGGAGAGTGATGATGTGCCATCTTCGGCCTTCATCCACGGCTACGAACATGACATGATTGAGCATGGAGACATTTGCACCAACATCTCTCCGACAACGACATATGACGAGATGCCACAATTGCCATGTGAGGAGAGCCACCACCACATGAGTGACATGAGTGAATCCACCACACGTGACATTGAGAGCATTTCCTATGAGAGGATGAGTGTGACCACCACTAGCCCCACACTTGAGAGAATGCCACACATCCTATGTGAGGTTGAGAGCCATTTGAGTGACTCCACCAACCATATGAGTGAGAGCATCCGAGAGGGAGTGAGTGAGCCACAACACTTAGTGAGTGAGGTAGTTGACACGGCATGTGAGGCCACTTTGATTTCTAATGACTTAACCTCTACTCCTAGTGTGTTTTCTTCTTTGGTGCTAGGTCTCCTACATGACGACATGCCTACCCTCGACGAGTCCATACCTCCAATGGAGACAATGATGGCCATGGTGGACGACGATGCACCCCCCACATGGTTCCATCAAGATGAAGATGACCACGACTCGGTCTTCGACACCTCACCTACAACACATGAGCGATGCTCCAAAGGTAACATAGGTGATGGTGCTTCTCTTGTCCCACTAGTGGACTATTTTACGAATGATTGCTTGCATGATGTTGACACACCTATACCTATGCTTCATGCTAGTGCGACTTCTTCATGTCATGACTTACCTATTTATGACAAATATGATGATGAGCATGTTGATTTGCCTAGTTGTGATGCTATGCTCCATAGGATATCATGTGAAAATTCTTTTGGTCACATCATGTTTGACAATCCATTAACCTTGTCATATGTTATGAGTGAGATATCCCATATTGCATCTTTTCAATCTCAACATAGTGACTATGCATGCCCCATTAACATAAATCCCATTTGCACTTATGGCATAGATGACGAGATGATGGTCATTGGCTTTTGTTTTTCATGTGATGATATTGCCATGCTTCCTTTACATGATTTGTGCAATTCATCTACTATGTCATGCCGTGATCACATTGTTCCAAATATGCATTGTGTTGGACGTTGTCAATATTCTCTGTGTGATGTTTCCATTAATGATCATGAGGAGACTCCCATAGTTTCCTCATACATATTAGGAGATTTTGATGCATTCCATACATTGCATGATTATCATAATTGCTTGCACCATATGCATTCCATGAATAACAATGCTCTACATATTTCTGGTGATGCATTACACCATTTGAGTCTCCATTATGCTATACATAACAACAAACCTATCATGATGGATGACCTGTTTCTATATCACGCATCTCATTTATTTGAGCATTGGCTATTTTGTGCTAACCAACACAAGCACGTGCACATCATGATGGATGATGTGTACATCTAACACGCACACACAATTTTCCCTTTGTCTTTGTTTTGTGTAGGTACTCACGTATACTCGTCAACCTCCCAATCCCAAGAGTTGACGAAAAGAGCTCTTGAGGGCATAGATGCCTTAGGATCCCATGAACTACCCTTCCCACCGCTCTCTTCGCGCAACGACTACGCGCATCTCTCTCACTTGGATCTCACACGGCTATGGGCTATATACCGCTTCTCGCTTCTTGCTCATTTTACCGTGTTCACTTTGCATGCTATGCTTGATTCTATGCCTTTGCCATGCAATTGTGACCCTTGCTTGCATCTTCCCATGATTTACCATTATGCTTCTCCTATGTGTATTTGCATGCTTGGTGGAGATCCTTGTTGCTATTGCCACGTTTATCATGTACCTCATGCTATTGATGCTTGTTGTGTTGGGAGAGTCATGATGTCCCGTTGCTATTTACATATGGCCTCTAAACAATACATTGACGATATTTTGCTCATATCTTGCCTTCATGCTTGTGATATGTCTTGTGCATTATTCATGACTACCATTTGCACACATGACATACTTGACATGATTCCTTCTAGTACGTTGCATCTTCGCACTACTAGCTTGCTTGCCTTGATTCATATGATTGCTTTCTTTGTCGCATCACCCATGTTCCATTCTTACTTGCTTTCTTGGGTTGATGACATAGATTCTCTTGCCTCTCACATGATACATCTTGTTCATTGTCGCTTGCCTCCAATTGTTGCATCTATGCTTATTGATCTTAGAGGCTTGGACACTTTAATTGTGATGCATGCTTGCTTGATTGTGCTTATTCTATTTGGTTGTTCTCACATCATATGCCTCCATACTATGAAATGCTCCCTTGTCCTTTCTTATGATGAGCATGATGCATACACTTGTTGGGCACCCTACCACACAAATGATTGGTTTTGCATTTCCACTAACCTCATTTGTTTTTTCGAGTGTTTGTCATGTTCTTTCATTTTGAAGGATTCACAAGGTGGTACCACCACGAGACAACTTGGTCATGTGAAGGCATACACGATGTGCAACACCAACATTTGCAAGAATCTCCTAAAGGTGAACTCCTTCCCTTTGAGCCATCCTCAATTACTCATATTGGATGGGTCACTCTTTCATTGTTGTCTCCTTCTTGTTGTCTACATGATACATCTCGCAAATGGAGGAGCGATATTGGAGATGGACCCCATGGACCTTCAAGTTGAGGAGTGCTCGGACTTAGTGGATGCGCCACCGGACCACCACTTCTACCACGACATCGAGCTATGGTACAACAATCCCCATAACAAATTTGCATCTTATGCATGGACTGACTCATATTATGATTGCCTTGTTGCATCTTGTCTTTATATGTCATCCATGATATATGAGCTTGTACATTTCCTTAGCAAATTTGTTGTGATCTTCCTTGACGGCATATTCATACATCATGATCATATTTTCCCCCATCAATTGCATGATCACATAGTCACATTGAGCACCAATTACCATGTTCATGCTTTTGATACACCGTCCCATTATGACATCATTTTGCACCGTGGTTGCATGGATCATATTCACAACACATTTGTGTGCACAGTGAATGCTTTTGCTCCCATGAATGCTTTGCATATCATTCTATATCATCTTACTAAGCTCCATGTGCTTTGCCACAAACAATCTTGCCGCACGGACTCATTCTCACATGATGGACACTTTGTGTGCGCTAACCATTGTATTTCCGAGTGTTGTTTGTGTTTGCTCTTTTTGCATGTATACCACTCCGGCGACAACTTGGAGTACTTGGATTGCGCAACGTCTTCAACTCCGTCCAACTACAAGTCCGTCCAAAACAACCATTCCCATGGTGATGAGGATCACGATCCGAGGTCGGATCTTTCCCAAGGGAGGGGAGATGAAGCGGAGCATCCTACGATCATCCCCATGTACACTACGACGAGACCTCGACCTCGAGCATATGCCATTGAACACAAGGTGAACTCGTTCCTGAGTCCTTTCCCTTTCCATTCTTCCGATACATGGTTGCTACCTAATGCCAAGACACTACATGTTCTCAGGAATCAAGGACTCAAGGAGAAGGAACAACCGGCATCAAGACATGTGCAGAGTTTCTGCCAGCCCCGGACCTTCCGGCCACAGCCCGGAACCTCCGGCCTCCGAACCTTCCGGCCAGCCCGAAACCTTCGACCCTCGCCACTCCAGCATAGCCTGCGTCGCGCCAACTCTCGGCTTACACTGGAACCCACACGGAACTTCCGGAGCCCGGACCTTCCATCCCTGCCCCGAACTTCCGGCCTGTCTGTGTGCGGAGTCTCTGGGCCGAGGCCCATGTACTTGTTTTTCCCCTCACTTACACCTTCATGGCCCTAGACTATATATAATTCTCCACCTCCACCATTTGAGGGTTAGCGTTGTGATAGCTCATTTGGGAGATAGTGCTACGCTCATCCATATCGAATCTACTCCTTGAGAGAGACCGCGGCCCCTCTTCGGAGAATATCCACCTCGGATTCAAGACCTCCTTGCGGAGAAGATCCCCTTGTGGATTCAAGACCTCCTCACATAGAAGAACCGGTTACCTCTTGTATCGTCCGTTGTTGACTTTGAATCTGGTATCTCTCTTTGTGTTTCGAGGATCTAGCACATGTGTGATCATACTTGTTGGTTTGAGTGTTCTCTTGTGTTCCCCTCGTGATTTTCCCCTCGTTTCCCTCCTCGTGTTCTTCGTGTTCTTCGCGGGATCCGCTCCTTTCGTGAAAGATCGGGCCAATAGGGTTCTACCCTACATCACTTCCTCTTTGTCTCCTGCTGTCACTAACATTTTGCAGGAGTTCGCTGACGTCTTTCCACAAGATGTGCCACCGGGATTACCACCTATTCGAGGGATTGAGCATCAAATTGACTTAATTACCGGTGCATCATTACCCAACCGTGCACCATACCGTGCCAATCCAGAGGAGACGAAGGAGATTATGCGTCAAGTACAAGAACTGCTCGACAAAGGTTATATACGCGAATCCCTTAGTCCTTGTGCTGTTCCTATCATTTTAGTGTCGAAAAAGGATGGTACGTCGCGTATGTGCATTGATTGTAGAGGCATTAACAATATTACTATTCGTTATTGTCATCCTATTCCTAGGCTAGATGATATGCTTGATGAATTGAGTGGCTCTACAATATTCTCCAAAGTTGATTTGTGTGGTGGATAGCATCAAATTCGTTTGAAATTGGGAGATGAATGGAAAACACCATTTAAAACTAAGTTTGGATTATATGAGTGGTTAGTCATGCCTTTTGGGTTAACTAATGCACCTAGTACTTTCATGAGGTTAATGAACGAAGTTTTACGTGCTTTCATTGGACGAGTTGTGGTAGTTTACTTTGATGACATATTGATTTATAGGAAATCTTTAGAGGAACATTTGGAACATTTACGTGCTGTTTTTATTGCTCTACGTGATGCACGTTTGTTTGGTAACCTTGGAAAGTGCACCTTTTGCACCGACCGAGTATCTTTTCTTGGCTATGTTGTTACTCCACAGGGAATTGAAGTTGATAAAGCCAAGATTGAAGCTATTGAGAGTTGGCCGCAGCCCAAAACGGTCACACAAGTGAGGAGTTTCCTTGGCCTCGCTGGTTTCTATAGGCGTTTTGTGAGAGATTTCGACACCATTGCTGCACCTCTCAACGAGCTTACAAAGAAGGATGTGCCTTTTGTTTGGGGTACCGCACAGGAAGAAGCCTTCACGGTATTGAAAGATAAGTTCACACATGCTCCTTTACTCCAACTTCCTAATTTCAATAAGACTTTTGAGCTTGAATGTGATGCTAGTGGAATTGGATTAGGAGGTGTGTTATTACAAGATGGCAAACCTGTTGCATACTTTTCTGAAAAATTGAGTGGGCCTAGTCTGAACTATTGTACTTATGATAAAGAATTATATGCTCTTGTTCGGACCTTAGAAACATGGCAACATTATTTATGGCCCAATGAATTTGTTGTACATTCTGATCATGAATCTTTGAAACACATTAAAAGCCAAGCAAAACTGAACCATAGACATGCTAAATGGGTTGAATTCATTGAGACTTTCCCTTATGTCATTAAACACAAGAAGGGTAAAGAAAATGTTATTGCTGATGCATTGTCTCGTCGTTATACTATGCTTTCACAACTTGACTTTAAAATATTTGGTTTGGAGACCATCAAAGATCAATATGTTCATGATGCTGAATTTAAAGATGTATTGCAGAATTGTAAGGAAGGGAGAACTTGGAACAAGTTCGTTCTTAACGATGGATTTGTGTTTCGTGCTAACAAGCTATGCATTCTAGCTAGCTCCGTTCGTCTTTTGTTGTTGCAGGAGGCGCATGGAGGAGGATTAATGGGACACTTTGGCGTCAAGAAGACGGAGGATATACTTGTTACACATTTCTTTTGGCCAAAGATGAGACGGGATGTTGAGCGTTTTGGTGCTCGCTGCACTACATGTCAAAGAGCTAAGTCATGACTCAATCCTCATGGTTTATATATGCCTTTGCCTGTACCTAGTGTTCCTTGGGAGGATATATCTATGGACTTTGTTTTAGGTTTACCTCGAAAAAAGAAGGGGAGGGATAGCATATTTGTTGTCGTGGATAGGGTCTCGAAAATGGCACACTTTATACCATGTCATAAAAGCGATGATGCTGTTAATGTTGCTAATTTGTTCTTTCGTGAAATTATTCGCTTGGATGGTGTGCCAAATACTATTGTTTTAGATCGTGATACTAAATTTCCTAGCCCCTTTTGGAGATGTTTATGGGCTAAGTTGGGGACTAAACTGCTTTTTAGTACTACTTGTCACCCCCAAACTGATGGACAAACTGAAGTAGTCAATAGAACATTGTCTACAATGCTTAGGGCTGTTTTGAAGAATAACAAGAAAATGTGGGAAGAATGCTTGCCGCATATTGAATTTGCTTATAATCGTTCATTGCATTCTACTACTAAGACGTGCCCTTTTGAAATTGTGTATGGTTTCCTACCTCGTGCACCTATTGATTTGTTGCCTCTTCCATCTTCAGAGAAGGTTCATTTTGATGCTAAAGAACGTGCTGAATTGATTTTAAAATGCATGAGTTAACTAAGGAAAACATTGAGCGTATGAATGCTAAATATAAACTTGCTGGAGATAAGGGTAGAAAACATGTTGTGTTTGCACCTAGAGATCTTGTTTGGTTACATATCAGTAAGGATAGATTTCCTAATTTGTGCAAATCAAAGCTAATGCCACGTGCTAATGGTCCTTTTAAGGTGTTAGAGAAAATAAATGATAATGCATATAAACTTGAGCTGCCTGCAGATTTTGGGGTTAGTCCCATTTTTAACATTGCAGATTTGAAGCCTTATTTGGGTGAGGACGATGAAATTTCGTCGAGGACGACTTCATTTCAAGAAGGGGAGGATGATGAGGACATCAATACCATTGTTACACCCACAGCTCCTGTTGCTATACATACTGGACCAATTACTAGAGCTCGCGCACGCCAACTGAATTATCAGGTACTTTCGTTTCTTGGTAACAATTCTAATGTTCATGAGAATATGATGCTGCCTAAATTGGATACATTTGTTTTGCTTACAAATGAAGGGCCTAGCTTGGACAAGAAAGATGAACCTTGGATCAAGTTCAAGCATGGAGATGATGGCACTTCATAAATTTCGTCCACAGGCTATTTTAGGTGTGGCGTCACCTTATTATTGGGCCAGGCCCATTTATTTTCGAAATACTTAAGTATAGGCTGTTTTTAGAGTCCGTATGTGTGGGGAAACAAGAGTTAGGGTTGGTTTCGGACCCCTCCTCCAAGGGCAACGAAATCCCCCCCTCTATCTCTATATATACAACCCTTAGGGCGTCATTTAGACTTTGGGTTTTGTTTACATTAAAGTTCGCCATAGCTGCAACTTCGCATACATCATTTGTGTTCAACGACCAGACAAAGGCATCACAGAACCCCACCTTGATCAATAAAGCTTTCATCTTATATTCGCAATATCCAGATTGCAATCTCAGTTTCTTGCTTGTTCTTTGTTTGCTGGCAGGAAACAGACCATTGTGGTCAGGTTGATCGTGCTCCGGCGTGGTCAATAACCCTCAGAAGTTGTTTTAGCGATTGCTAAGGCGCGACGTCTCGCATGTTCGTAGTCGGATCGTCAAGGTCGACTCCCACAGAAAATGATAGCCACCATCTCATCTAAACATCGGGACACCTTAGCCTCTATCAAGTAGGCTAGCTGTTGTGCGAGCTATAGTACTTGCAAAACACTCACCAAAGAGAAACGTTGGGGCTGATGAGCTCATGGCATGCTTATACTGATCCGTCGTCGATCGGCCAATAGCCCAAGCTCCTAAAATTTTAGGCTTAGCGATGGATCAGACAATAGTCGACACGGATGCATTCAGGCCTCATTTGGTTAATAGGGTAGGAAAATCGTAGCAAAAGTACATAGACGCACTCCCTCCGTTCCAAAATAGATGACACAACTTTGTACTACTCCCTCCGTCTAGGTGTGTAAGTCATCTTAGGTTGCTCACCGCGAGCAAGGTGCAGGGGAAAATGAGAGACTTAATGTTTTTTGCTAATTAATAACATTGCATGCAATGAACTAACCACTGCATGTCATGTTTGGTAGCTCAAGTCATTTAAAGCATGCATGGCCCACATCTCTTATTGGTTGATATGTCACGAAACAAGAAACGAGATGAGAGTTAATGTACCGTGCCTAAGTGTTTTGGGATTATTTGATTTTCGTAAGATGACTTACACACCTAGACAGAGGGAGTACTAATTTTGGAACGGAGGGAGTACAAATCCTAGGCGGGCTAGTTTGGCCTAGTGGGTTTCAATGATATAACATGGTACTGTGCCATCCAGTCTTCGTGTGTGGTAGCAGTACTATGGGTACAGTAAGTTTTCTTGAAGAAGCGGAATTCAATGAAGTCATGATGGTTCCTTCGTCCGACCAACTTACAGTGGGAAAGGTTGGGCCTGCGCTACGACCGGGGTGGACCAGGATACTTTTGTTCATGGCAGGTGGACCAGGATGGTCGACGTCCCACAAGTCGGCGAATGAAAGCATTCTTTCTGATATAGTGGAAGAGCAATGAGTATTCATTGTTTATTTTTTATGAAAGCTATTGTCTCCACTATTACGACGGTGGAGTGTGAAACACGGCAGCCCAGTGAACTTGGCATGTGCACCACTCCCTCCTTCCTCATGTAATACTACCATAGTGTTGACTATAAGGTTACAACTTTTTCTCACTTTCTCTCTATCATTTTCCTCTCAGAAAAATTACGTTTCTTTTTTTAGACACAATTGTTTTTTATGCCTATTTTTTTAGAATTAGTTTTTATACTTAGGAGCACGTGTATAGACGGGTTCCTGCAGATCCCACTCCTTGACTTTGTCAATGCCTCTCCCTCCTCCACATAAGCGGGCTTAGGGCATGAGCGAGTTCAGCAGCTCCTCGACGCGGCTATAGAGCAGCAAGATGCCGGGTGCCGGACTGAGATGCCCAACCGGCGAAATGACGATCCGCCTCCTCGACGAGATCAACGCGTGACATCCCGGACACCGACTGGTGGCGTCCGTGACATTAGAGATAAGGAGCCGACTGCCAGCCGCAGCCGGACTCACATCACCATCGAGCGCGACCAAGACGGTAGCCCAAGAGCAGTACGGCGGCGAGACGACTGCTCGCCTCCTCCTCCTCATAGGGAGAGGCGCATTTCCCCGCCGCCTGTTGATCACCCATCACTCGGCGACCGCCTTAGCCGCCGAGAAGGAATCGGAGAAAACGATGCCCGCCACCTGATCGATCGCCTCAATTGATCCCTGGCGCTAGAAGAGGAAGATGTGCTGGGTCCGCCTTGTTTTGGCCCCCGCATCCGAGATGAGCCCTTCACCAAAGGATTCACTCTCCCAATAGACACACCCAAGTACACCGGCTCCGTGAAGCCGGATTACTGGCTCGTCGACTACTCCACAACCATCAGCATCGCCAACAGCAACAAGCACATTGCCGTGAAGTACATCTCGCTCATGCTCCAGGGCATGGCCTGGACATGGTTGAACAGCCTGAAGCCCCAGAGTATTAACAGCTGGGTTGATTTCACCGAAGCATTCAGCCGCAACTTCACCAGCACGTACAAGCGGCCGCACAAGCCCCGCCAACTCTCCTTATGCGTCCAAGGCCCCAACGAGTCGACTCGCGACTATCTTACGCGCTGGGCCGAGTTGCGCAACTCATGCGAGGGTGCGCACGAGGTGCAGGCCATCGAGTACTTCACTGTCGGGTGCCGAGAGGGCACCCTCCTAAAGCACAAGCTTCTCTGCGATGAGCCGGCGACCCTCGACAAACTACTAATCATAGCAGACAAGTACGCCACGGCTGACTCCTCCATGAAGGCGGAGATTCAAGTCAACGTATCGGGCAAGGTGGCCCCCCAAGCTCCTCGGACCTCGGCTGGTGACTCTAGTCGGCGAACTCAACCGAACGACAACAAGCGCAAGGCCATGCAGCCGGTTCCCACAAGCCGGCAGGTGGCGATAGTTGAAGGTCAGCAGCCAGAGGGGCCGCCTCCTCCCAAGCGCCAGAAGGGCGGCAAGCCCAACTGGCTGTCCGCTTTCTTGTACGAGCAAACAGACTCTTGATGCACCTTGCAAGTTCCATAGCGATGCGAAGCCTTCCAATCACACTACTCGAAAGTTCCACTGGCTCACCAGGATCGCCAAGGGCGACGGACTCTAGCCTCCTCCGCCAACCGGCCCGCTGCCTCCTCCTCCTCAGCAGCCGGCAGCCCGGCCAGTCGGTGCCATACAAGATGATTATCCCAAGGAGCATGGGGCCTATGTCGTGTTCACCAGCGTGGCCAACGACAGGCACAGCAGACAACAGCAGCGGCTAGAATTGAATGAAGTTGCATCAGAGACCCCCGAGTTCATGCATTGGTCGGAGAAGCCCATCAGCTGGAGCAGAGCTGACCACCCGGAGATGATGCCAAACCCCGGCTCTTATGCCTTGGTGTTGGATGCCACGTTTGGCACAGAGAGGCAAGCTGCTCGCTTCTCCCGAGTCCTGATAGATGGCAGCAGCAACATCAACATTCTGTACAAAGATACCATGGAGAAGTTGGAGATCAAGCAGAGACATCTTCAGCCCAGTCGGACTGTTTTTCATGGGATAGTTCCTGGCCTTTCCTGCTCACCAATCGGCAAGACTCATATAGATGTCCTCTTCGGGGACAAAAGTCATTTCCGCCGAGAGCAAGTCTGGTTTGAAGTGGTGGACCTTGAGAGCCCTTATCATGCATTACTTGGCCGGCCTGCCCTGGCCAAATTCATGGCAGTTCCCCACTATGGTTACCTAAAGATGAAGATGCCGAGCTCCAAGGGGATCCTGACCATAGCAGGAGACTACAAAGAAGTCGTCTTCCTGTGCTGCAGAGAGCAGTCGGTTGGCCGAATCCCTCGTGATCGCAGTTTGATAGAGGCGAAGGTGTCCCGATGTTTCGATGAAATAGATATCGTTTTCTGTGGGAGTCAACTTTGACAATCCGACTACGAACGTGCGAAGACGTTGCGGCTTAGCAATCGCTAAACCAACTTCTAAGGGTTATTGACCACGCCAGAGCACGATCATCCTGACCACGAGGGTCTATTTCCTGCGAGCAAACGAAGAACAAGCAAGAAACTGAGATTGCAATCTGGATATTGCGAATAAAAGAGGAAAGCTTTATTAATGAAGGCGGGGTTCTGTGACGTCTTGGTCTAGTCATTGGACACAAACGAAGTACGCGAAGTTGCAGCTATGACGAACTTTTAATCTAAACAAAACCCAAGGAAAAAGCTACTAGATGGATCTACATATATAGGAGCAAGGGGTGGCGGCCAAGGAGGTGGGAGTATGTCCCAAGGCAGCGTAAAACTAACCCTAGGTCGTACAAGGCTCATGGGCCCAAGTGGAGGTGGTGCAACACCTTTGGACTTGTTGTTTGACTCGGATTCTGCTGCAGTGTCAGATTGCTTCATTGATATCTCAATGCGCCATACGAACTTGAAGGTGAATCCAATTGGGTTGGAAAGAGCATGAAATCTACTTTCCAATAAAAAAGAATCACCCAATTCGGAGTCCGTATGAAAAAGTTGTTGGCCTTTTGAGTCAGGTATGTCTGTGCAGTCCGAATCTGAATCCAAAACGTGAGAGACTTGGACTCTATGTTCTCTTCGCCCAAAAGTGATGTGAGAGGACTTTTTGAATAGAACCTAAACTTCTCCTTTTCCCTTATCTTCATATGTGGATTGTACAAATGTCCCATACACCTGCAATTAGACAAAACACAAAAGTGTGTGAAGTATTTTTGTTCTGGATAACATAAATAGATTATTGAATAGTTTGCACTAGAAATCACCTGACAAATATGCATGTATGCAATATTTTTGGTCGTATCCAAGGTAGTCATGTCCTCATCATCCTCCCCTTCTTGAAAATAAAGCCGTCCTCGGCGTTGGTTAATCTGAAATGTGGCTAACAAAAGAGACAAGGTGTACATGTTGTATATGTATATGTCATCCATTTTTACTTCCCTTGATTTTTGCACATATGACACATGTATACATGAGTAACTTTCATAGATCATAAAATATAAAGCCAAAATATTATCATAAGTAGAAGGCATGAAAATATTGGAACTCAGTTTGCACATATAAGTGAAGCTCTTATTCATATCAAAAGATTAACAATATTCATCATTAAACCATCCCAACATTGGTGAATAAATCTTACTTGCATCAAATTTACATGCTGCATGCTTAACTAAGCAAACATGCAATAAGTCATTGGACACAGAATCATCACTAAGATTAGAGGTCATATCAAAATGATTAAACATTGGTTCTTTTGCATCAACAGTTAATTCAATGGGTGCACTCAAAATTGTTGGTATTTCAGTTGTTTGATCACATGGAAAAGTCAAATTATCAACATAGTCCTCTAAAAGAGGTGGCACGATTAAAGTAGTGGGTAGCTCATTAGATGGTGCATTCAAATTGACAAGGCATTCATCATTCTCATGTAAAGATGGAAGATCAGTACCTTTTTCATTACCTCTTATGATCATGTCAGATGATGTAGCGACTCTCGGGGGCGATGTGTCACATGGTGGAGGTGATGTAGTCCTCACAACAACGAATGTGGTTGTCATAGTATGCCTAGTAGTTGACGGAAAAATCATATCAACTCTTGGAATGTGCACCGTGCGCTTGTTCTCCTCATGGGAAACACGTCATTTTATTTCCTGTTCGGCTTTGCAAGCAAGACGAAACAAATGGTCCATAGGATAACACTCTTCATGAATTAATATCTCTTGAATATCACTGTTTAATCTTCCCCAAAATCTATCCATAAAATCATCTTCATTTTCTTCTAAAGAGGAATGCAACAAGGTAGTTTGTAAATCAACATAATATTTTGTTATAGTGTCACTACCTTGTTTTAAATGTTGCCACTTCCTAATCATGTCGCGAGTATAATAAGCGGGAACGAAAGTATGTCGCATGGCAAGTTTCAAATCATCCCAAGTAGTAGGTATATAATCAGGGTGTAACCGACAGTATTCACTCCACCAAACCAAAGCATAACCAGTGAAAGAACCAACCGCAACCTTAACCTTTTTATGTTCATGAAAATTATGGGAAGCAAATATATTTTTTATGTTGAACTCCCATTCAATATACAAAGCAGGTCTAAAATGGCCATTAAATGGTGGTATAGATACATTAACTTGTTCATGTGCATTTGGATGTTTGTGCACCTCTTGTGACGGTTGTGGTATTTGCAAAGGTGGTGTCACGTCTCCCACGATCGACAAAGCCCATGAATTGACTCTTGATGAGGACATCAATACCATTGTTACACCCACAGCCCCTGCTGTTATACATACTGGACCAATTACTAGAGCTCGCACACGCCAATTGAATTATCAGGTACTTCCGTTTCTTGGTAACGATTCTAATGTTCATAAGAATATGATGCTGCCTAAATTGGATACATTTGTTTTGCTTACAAATGAAGGGCCTAGCTTGGACAAGAAAGATGAACCTTGGAGCAAGTTCAAGCATGGAGATGATGGCATGCGCAAGGGGAACAAGAACAGAGTTACAAGTGATGAATCGAGGACTTTGAAGCCACCATAATGTGTGCATGAAGCCTTGGACAAAATATACAAGATGCCACTTCACAAATTTCGTCCAGAGGCTATTCTAGGTGCTGCGTCACCTTATTATTGGGCCAGGCCCATGTATTTTCGAAGTATTTAAGTATAGGCTGTTTTAGAGTCTGTATGTGTGGGGAAACAAGAGTTAGGGTTGGTTTCGGACCCCTCCACCAAGGGCCACGAAATTCCCCCTCTCTCCTCCATATATATAGCCCTTAGGGCATCATTTAGACTTTGGGTTTTTTTAGATTAATTTTCGCTATAGCTGCAACTTTGCGTACTTCGTTTGTGTTCAACAACCAGACAAAGGCGTCACGGAACCCCACCTTGATCAATAAAGCTTTCATCTTATATTCGCAATATCCAGATTGCAATCTCAGTTTCTTGCTTGTTCTTCGTTTGCCTGCAGGAAACAGACCTTCGTGGTCAGGTTGATCGTGCTCCGGCGTGGTCAATAAACTCTCGGAGTTGGTTTAGCGATTGCTAAGGCGCGACGTCCTCGCACGTTCGTAGTCGGATCGTCAAAGTCGACTTCCTCCAAAACGATAGCCACCATCTCATCGAAAGACGGGACACCTTTGCCTCTATCAAGTGGTATCAGATTTCTAGGTTGCTCGGTGAGATTTTATAGTTTTTCGTAGTTTAGATCAAGTCCGTTCTTCATACCTATAATCCACGAAAAAGCCAAAAAAATTAGGGTTAGTTCATCCTATTCGAACCAATCTGAGCCTTTGCATAATCTTTTCTGTATTTACTGTGTTGAATTTGTGGTTGCATCGTCGTGTCTGGTTGCTGGTCTTAGTGTCTAGTCCTTTAGAGTTTCGAGTTCTGTTCACAAGTATTCACGCCGCCGCATCATCATCATCATCACCGCTGCCATATACCATGATCTTCATCACCGCTGCCATATACCACCATCGTCATCACCGCTGCCATATTCCACATATCCACCGCCATCATGATAATCTGAGTCCACCTCCATCACCGATTCGTCACCAGTCCTAGTTCCATCGTCCTACATATATCCACCACCAGTCTGAGTTTCCACCAGATTCATCTCCGCCACCAGTCCTAGTCCGAGTCCAGTATTTGTTGCTTTATTTTCGAGTTCCAGATCACGCGATACTCCGAGTCGTGACAGAGTAGGACTCCCTAACTTTCAAGCCTTCCGCAGGAGAAAAATAGTTCCAAACTCAATGTAACATCCCAAATTTTCAATTTGGAATGTTATACATTAGATCATCATGCATATCATATTTTATTTTGCATTTTGGTTGATCCTAGAAATTCTACGCAACTCAATGACCCACGGAGATAGTTGGGGATTTCGTTATTTTCATATTTGAGTTCTCTCAAATTTTGAGAATAGGATCATTTGATTTTATTTATTTTATCATCAATTATTTCTATTACAAAAATATGAGAGAGGGAATAAAATGACTTTCCCAAAATAAAGAAATATTGAGGATTTAATAAAAAAATCAAATAAGATTTTATTTTGGAGTTTTTCGGTGTTTTATTTGAATTTAGGAAAAATGTGTGTTTTTCAAAATTGCATTTAGGGCCCAAATAAATATTCACCTTGTGCGGCTTGATTTTAGAAGCCCGTGAAAATTTATTTCGGAATTTTTGGAGTCCGTTTAGTATTTCTTTTTATTTTTCTTCTGAGTGGAATAATTAAAAAAAAACCGCTTCGGGCCGTACCCGAGCGGGACACCGCCCGAGGGCAGCCTTTAAATAGCGCCGCCCGGAGCCGCCCCAACCCATCAGCCCCGCCTCGATCCGCGCATGCCGCCGGAGCTGCCGCCGCCGACGATCCCGCCGCCCGAGGTTCGTCGCGCCTCGATTTCCATGCCGAAAAAAATTTCGGCGTTCGTCGTTTTTCTTTTTCTCGGATTAAATCCGTGATTTTTCTGATCGCGATTCCTGATCCGATTTTCGTTTTAGTTTATCTTTTCGCTCGTTTATCGGAATCAGGCAATTCAAGCGCCTAGAGTTTCGTCTCGAAACCCTTTATCCATTTAACCAACTTAAATAAGTTTTTGTTACTGTAAAATTTGCCCTAGATCCAGATTGCTAGAACGAAGTTGTTTTCTTTTGCCGTTCGTTTTTTGTTGTTTCGTTCAATTTGATTCTTTTTGCCAACCGGAGTTCTTAAGTTGAACCTTCTGGTTAGATCTCTTATTTGAGTTTTACCTGCGCATTAGATGAGTACTTATTGTATGCTTGTTTGTTTGTCTGTGATAGAATACCCGGAGTGCGCCACCTGTTACTTCGAATCGTTAGGTTTCGCAGATCATCAGCAAGGCAAGTAACACTTTGATCATACCTTTTCCTACTACCCAGTTTTATTGCATTAGATCAATCCTCACACATTGCATGATTAGGATCTAATTAAATTGTGGGATGGGAAGTAGATGAGGTAGTAACTATTACCTATTTATTATCAAACCTTTGGGAGTTACTTCTATGTTTGCTTATTGTGCCATGCTATGCTAGTAGACGTGGATTGGGTGATTGAAATCCATGACAGATGTGAGATTGTTAATTAATGGTTTATCTAAGGTGGCAACTTAAACACACATCTGGGTGGATTGAGGCACCTGGGTATTCCAGGACTTGCCTGTTTTCTTTTGGACCGCCACCCAGGCTCAAATGGATCATGAGACTATTCATACTAGAAACTCTCGTGTGCAGCCACAAGCTATTATGGGCTCTAGCATAGTTGACTAAGTCGTGTGAACTATTACAATGGTAGACTAGCAGATGTAGGGGATGTAGGTGTTACGGTCTCCCCATCGTATGGTGCTAGCGCTTCTGAAAGACTATGTCTCGGTCATCCGTCTTCTCAAACACCATGTAGTGCGAGAAACCAAACGGAGGCGATCGAGTCTTGTGGGGAAAAGTGTGCAAACCTCTGCAGAGTGTAATAAACTAATCATGGTTAGCCGTGTCCCCGGTTATGGACATCTTGAGTACCTAGTACTTTGATTTTCATGTGAATCTCAACATGTTACTCTAAATTAATTTTTGTTGGGTTATGTTTAATGATGATTTTTAATTGGGATTGAGAATGCTGTCAACCATTCTCAATGTTTAACAACCACCATGATAGTAATTAAATTTTATCCTTTGAAGTAGGGAAAAATTGGCTTTACACAAAACTGTAACCATAGATCTTTCCACCAGCCAAATATGCATATAGTATAGCCGTTTCATTCCATTACTCTCTATGTGTTACATTGCCAGCATATTCCATGCGCTGACCCGTTTCGGGCTACAACGTTAATGTTGCAGACTTTTCAAACGGCGATTAAGGAGTTTCTAGGTCGTGGTTCTATACTCAGTGATGCCGTTGGAGTTGATGGACTCACTTAGCTTCCAAGCCTTCGGCTGTTATAGTTATTAGATGGCCTTAAGCCATATTTATTGTAATAAGTTCTCTTTTGAGACACTCGATGTAATAAGTGTGTGATTGCTACTCTGCTATAAATCCTCCGAGTACTATGTGGTGTCAGCATTACTGATCCAGGGATGACACTGGAGCACAGAGATCAAACTGTTTGAGGTCTGGTCGCTACAAGAGATGGTATCAGAGCACAGGCTAACTGTAGGACACGACCACTAAGCTAAAGACCTAGATCACTATTCACTCTCTTCTCTTCTGACCTCTCATCTTTTCTACTCTTTAGGATGGCGGATGCAAGGAACAAGTTCACACAACCAGATGAAGATACACCCTTTGGACGACACTTGAAGGAAGTCACTAGATACCTGAATATAGGAGTACCAAGCTTCACGGGAACCTACAATGCCACTTTACCGGAAGAAGAGCACTGGATGATGCAAGTTCAAGTTCCAGGAAGGACGTTCATACCAGTCATTGAGCCCATAGAGTTTTCTTTTGATGCACCAACTTGGAGTCTAGGAAAGAGCATGGCAGCTCACATCGCCTTGGGACGCATTGGAGAAGTCTACCGCAAGGATCTCAAGGATACTATCTACCAGATTTGTGGGCGCCGAGATGAACACTGGGAGATGATCAGCACCAGGAAGGATAGATCACTCGCAGCTTTTATCCAGGAGCTAAACCAGCACATTCGACGACAGGAGAACCAGATGTGCACCGACATGATAGACCTAAAGAAGGCAAAGACTAGAATCAAGGAACTGGAGGAAGAACTCAAGGCTACACGTGAAGATTATGAAGAGGAAATTGAAGTATTGGTGGAGGAGAATGATGACCTGATCAAGAAGATTGGAATATTTATGGGAGACCCTACGCCAGTAGATGAAGACGAAGAACCCCAGGAAATTAGCCCGGAAGACTACATCATCATCGACGGCACCGACTCGGAAGCAGATAGTAGCGATGATGACTATGTTGATGAAGCTGGAGCAGATATCATGGAGCCAACAACCGTAGAATATTTCTAGTAGACCACCTCATCAGTAGTAGTAGTCCACCATGTAAATATGGTAGTGCGAGCACTTTTGCGATAGATAGATCGATTGTATGCCCTTGTTTGATTGATTGAAGTGAATTGTTTGCTTTTGCCTCATGTGCATATGGGTAGTGTTTTTTCTCTTTAGACCCCCTCTATTCTTATATCTCATCTTTTCTAAACCCTCAGATGCCTCCGAGACGTGACCCCGAATTTGCCTTTCCACCGGAGCTCACCCAGTTGATCCAGCAATAGAACACATTGATGCAGTTGCTAGTCCAGAATCAGAATCAGGGGAACAACAACAACCCACCACCACCACCACCACCTGTTGACCACTTAGCCCGTTTTCTTAGGCTGAATCTGCCGGTGTTTTCTAGTAGCACCGAGCCGATAGTAGAAGATGATTGGCTCCGCAAGACAGCTAGGGAGTTGACCAAGTAGGATGCACAGATGCGGAGAAGGTGAAGTTTGCCGCACATCAGCTAGAAGGACCAGCGGCATCATGGTGGGAGAATTTCACAGCCACTTTCCCTGTCGACACTATCACATGGGACCAGTTTCAGCAGGCTTTTCGTACTGCACACGTTTCAGCAGGAGCTATGGCCATGAAGAAGTGTGAGTTTCGCAACTTGCACCAAGGAGGAAGGACAGTTGACCAGTATGTGGAGGAATTCAGTAAGTTAGCACGTTATGCCCCAGATGACGTTGCTACGGATGCAGCTAAGCAGGAGAAGTTTCTAGAAGGACTGAATGATGAGTTGAGCATGCAGTTGATGGTTGCCACCTTTAACAACTACCAGGAGTTGGTAGATCATGCTCTTATGATTGAAGGGAAGCAGCAGCAGATTGAGAATCGCAAGAGGAAGTATGGACAAGGAAAGTACAATTCAGGAGCTCAGCAGAAGCCACATTTTACCCCTAGACCGGGAGGACATTTTTAGCATACCCATGGAGGAGGTAGCTCGCACAATCACAATGGCACCAAGAATGGTAATGGCAACGGAGGAAGCAACGGCCAGAACCGCACCAACCCCTCAACCCCAGCCAAGAAGGACCTAAGCCAAGTCACTTGCTTTAAGTGTTCGAAGACAGGACATTATGCCAATGAATGTCTTGAATTATAAAATGGAAATAGCAATGGAAGTTCTGGGAAGATGCCGAACCCTTTCAACAGGGGACAGGTGAACCACGTTAGCGTGGAGGAGGTTGAAGCTCAGCCCGATGCAGTAATAGGTAAGTTTTGGTTAAGTCATTTACTGCACTCGTTCTTTTTGATACTGGTGCATCGCGTTCATACATCTCAAGGGGATTTGTGGATAAGTATAACCTACCAACCCAAGCCCTTAGGTCACCCATGTTAGTAACCTCGCCTGGAACAGAGTATGTGGCTAGTCTATGGTGTGATCGGTTACCATTAAGGATTGGTAACTATGTTTTTCCCTCAGACCTAATAGTATTGGAATCTCAAGGATTGGATGTGATATTAGGCATGGATTGGTTATCAAAGTATGAAGGGAATATTGAATGTGCTAGTAAGTTAATTTTGCTTACCACACCAGAAGGGAGAAGGATCAAGTATGTATCCGACATGTGCCAAAGAGGACTCAAGTAAATTGCCTAACAGGAGTTGTGCAGGAGGAAGTACCAGTGGTAATGGATTTCCCTGATGTATTTCCAGAGGAGTTGCCAGGCATGCCACCGGATAGAGATATTGAGTTTTTGATTAAGCTATTGCCAGGCACAGGTCCAATATCAAAGAGACCATATAGGATGCCAGCAAAGGATTTGGTGGAAATTAAGAAGCAGATTAAGGAGTTACTGGATAAGGGATATATTCGCCCAAGTTCTTCGCGTTGGGGATCGCTAGTACTTCTACTGGAGAAGAAGGATGGATCGTTAAGGATGGTTGTTGATTATCGAGGATTGAATGAAGTAATGATCAAGAACAAGTACCCACTACCAATGATCAACGATCTGTTTGATCGATTGCAAGGAGCTAAGGTATATTCCAAGATCGATCTGCGATCAGGATACCACCAGTTGAAGATTCGAGAACAGGATATTCTGAAGACAGCTTTTACCACCAGGTATGGGTTGTGTGAGTATACCGTTATGTCATTTGGTCTGACTAACGCACCTGCCTATTTTATGAACATGATGAACAAAGTTTTTATGGAGTTTTTGGATAAGTTCGTCGTAGTGTCCATTGATGATATCCTAGTTTATTCAAAGAATGAAGAGGAGCATAAGGAGCATTTGCGTTTGGTACTTGGAAAGCTCAGAGAACATCAATTATATGCCAAGTTCAACAAATGTGAGTTTTGGTTGAAGGAAGTAGGATTCCTCGGACACGTTATATCAGGAGAAGGTATAGCAGTAGATCCCGCTAAAGTTGAAATTGTGACCAAGTGGGAAGCCCCAACAATAGTTGGAGAGATCCGGAGTTTTCTTGGACTCGCAGGATACTACTGGAGATTTATTGAGAATTTCTCAAAGATTGCGAAGCCTATGGCGGAGTTATTAAAGAAAGATACCAAGTTCATATGGACAGAGGAATGTGAGGCTAGTTTCCATGAGTTGAAGAAACATTTGGTTACCTCACCAGTGTTGATTTTGCCAGACCAGACCAAGGATTATGAGGTGTATTGCGATGCTTCACGTCGAAGACTTGGAGCAGTGCTTATGTAGGAAGGGAGAGTTGTTTCATATGCCTCAAGACAACTAAAACCTCATGAGTTGAATTATGCCATGCATGATTTGGAGTTAGCAGCCGTAGTGCATGCTTTGAAAACATGGAGACATTTTCTCATTGGAAATCATTGTGAGGTGTACACGGATCATAAGAGTTTGAAGTACATTTTCACCCAGAAGGAGTTGAATCTCAGACAAAGGAGATGGTTGGAGCTTATCAAGGATTTTGATATAAAATTGCATTATCACCCCAGAAAGGCTAATGTAGTAGCTGACGCATTAAGCCGCAAGAGCCATGTCAATACATTAATAACGGGAGGAATACCAAGGGAGTTAGCCGAAAATCTTCGTGAACTATGTTTGGAAATAGTTCCGAGAGGCTATGTAGCAGCATTGGAGATTCAGTCAACTTTGATGGATAGAATCAGAGAAGCTCAAAATACTGATAAGGAGATTGCCTCTATTAAGGAGAAACTGAGCAAAGGAAAAGCTAAAGGATTTCGTGAGGATGAGCACGACATCTTATGGTTTGAAGACCGCGTTTATGTGCCGAATGACCCGGAGATCAGGAAGTTGATTTTGCAACAGGCACATGACTCACCGTATTCAATTCACGCAGGAAATACCAAGATGTATCTAGATTTGAAGGATATTTTCTGGTGGACTGGAATGAAGAAGGATATAGCGGAGTATGTAGTAGTTTGTGACGTATGTCAGAGAGTAAAGGCAGAGCATCAGAAGCCAGCAGGATTGTTACAACCATTCCCGATACCCGAATGGAAGTGGGATAAGTTAGGCATGGATTTTATCACAGGATTGCCCAGGACTCGTTCAGGCTATGACTCGATTTGGGTTGTAGTTGATCGATTGACGAAAGTAGCTCATTTCATCCCAGTAAAGACCACTTAAACCAGTGCTAAGTTGGCAAAGATATACATGACCAGGATCGTATGTTTGCATGGAGTTCCAAGGAGTATCGTATCAGATAGAGGAACCCAGTTTACCTCAAAGTTCTGGAAGCAGTTGCACGAAACTTTGGGTACCAGGCTAGAATTCAGTACAGCTTTTCATCCACAGACAGATGGACAGACCGAGAGAGTCAATCAGATTTTGGAGGATATGCCGAGAGCTTGTGCGCTAGATTATGGATCTAGTTGGGACGATAATTTGCCATATGCAGAGTTCTCTTACAACAACAGTTACCAAACCAGTTTGAAGATGGCCCCTTTCGAAGCTTTGTACGGAAGGAGGTGCAGGACACCGTTGTCATGGGACGAAGTTGGAGACCGCCAGTTGTTTGGTCCTGACTTGATTAAAGAGTCTGAACAGAAGGTGAAGCTAATTCGCGATAGGCTCAAGGTAGCCCAGTTCAGATAGAAAATTTATGCGGATTCTAAACGCAAGGAGACAGTTTACAAAGTCGGAGATAGAGCTTATCTTTGAGTATCTCCACTTCGGGGAACAAAGCGTTTTGGAGTTAAACGGAAGTTAGCACCATGATTTGTAGGACCATATCGAGTTTTGGAGCGTATGGGAGAAGTGGCCTACAAGTTGGAATTGCCTGAAGGATTGTCAGGAGTTCATGATGTATTCCACGTTTCCCAGTTGAAGAGATGTCACGCGGAGATGGCTGACATACCGTTGAGAGACACAGTGCCATTGGAAACTATTCAGTTGGATAACGATTTGACGTACGAGGAGAAACCAATTAAGATCCTCGAGTTTTCCAGTCGAGTCACTCGCAGCAAGGTTATCAAGTTTTGCAAAGTTCAGTGGAGCCACCACACGGAGGATAAAGCCACCTGGGAATGAGAGGAAGATTTGCTCAAAGACCACCCTCACCTATTTTCTAGCCAACCCGAATCTGGAGGGCGAGATTCATCTTAAGGGGGGTAGGTTTGTAACATCCCAAATTTTCAATTTGGAATGTTATACATTAGATCATCATGCATATCATATTTTATTTTGCATTTTGGTTGATCCTAGAAATTCTACGCAACTCAATGACCCACGGAGAGAGTTGGGGATTTCGTTATTTTCATATTTGAGTTCTCTCAAATTTTGAGAATATGATCATTTGATTTTATTTATTTTATCATCAATTATTTCTATTACAAAAATATGAGATAGGGAATAAAATGACTTTCCCAAAAGAAAGAAATATTGAGGATTTAATAAAAAAATCAAATAAGATTTTATTTTGGAGTTTTCGGTGTTTTATTTGAATTTAGGAAAAATGTGCGTTTTTCAAAATTGCATTTAGGGCCCAAATAAATGTTCACCTTGTGCGGCTTGATTTTAGAAGCCCGTGAAAATTTATTTCGGAATTTTCGGAATCCGTTTAGTATTTCTTTTTATTTTTCTTCCGAGCGGAATAATTAAAAAAAACGAACCGACTTCGGGCCGTATCCGAGCGGGACACCGCCCGGGGGCAGCCTTTAAATAGCACCGCCCCGAGCCGCCCCAGCCCATCAGCCCCGCCTCGATCCGCGCACGCCGCCGGAGCCGCCGCCGCCGCCACCGACGATCCCGCCGCCCGAGGTTCGTCGCGCCTCGATTTCCGTGCCGAATTTTTTTTCGGCATTCGTCGTTTTTCTTTTTCTCGGATTAAATCCGTGATTTTTCTGATCGCGATTCATGATCCGATTTTCGTTTTAGTTTATCTTTTCGCTCGTTTATCGGAATCAGGCGATTCAAGAGCCTAGAGTTTCGTCTCGTAACCCTTTATCCGTTTAACCAACTTAAACAAGTTTTTGTTACTGTAAAATTTATCCTAGATCCAGATTGCTAGAACGAAGTTGTTTTCTTTCGCCATTCGTTTTTCATTGTTTCGTTCGATTTGATTCTTTTTGCCAACCGGAGTTCTTAAGTTGAACCTTCTAGTTAGATCTCTTATTTGAGTTTTACCTGTGTATTAGATGAGTACTTATAGTATGCTTGTTTGTTTGTCTGCGATAGAATACCCGGAGTGCGCCGCCTCTTACTTCGAATCGTTAGGTTTCGCGGATCATCAGCAAGGCAAGTAACACTTTGATCATACCTTTTCCTACTATCCAGTTTTATTGCATTAGATCAATCCTCACACATTGCGTGATTAGGATCTAATTAAATTGTGGGATGGGAAGTAGATGAGGTAGTACCTATTACCTGTTTATTATCAAACCTTTGGGAGTTACTTCTACGTTTGCTTATTGTGCCATGCTATGCTAGTAGACGTGGATTGGGTGAGTGAAATCCATGATAGATGTGAGATTGTTAATTAATGGTCTATCTAAGGTGGAAACTTAAACACACATCTGGGTGGATTGAGGCACCTGGATATTCCAGGACTTGCCTGTTTTCTTTTGGACCGCCACCCAGGCTCAAAGGGATCATGAGATTATTCATACTAGAAACTTCCGTGTGTAGCCACAAGCTATTATGGGCTCTAGCATAGTTGACTAAGTCGTGCGAAATCTTACAGTGGTAGACTAGTAGATGTAGGGGATGTAGGTGGTACGGTCTCCCCATCGTAAGGTGCTAGCGCTTCTGAAAGACTATGTCTCGGTCATCCGTCTTCTCAAACACCATGTAGTGCGAGAAACCAAACGGAGGCGATCGAGTCTTGTTGGGAAAAGTGCGCAAACCTCTGCAGTGTGTAATAAACTAATCATGGTTAGCCGTGTCCCCGGTTATGGACATCTTGAGTATCTAGTACTTGGATTTTCATGTGAATCTCAACATGTTACTCTAAATTAATTTTTGTTGTGTTATGTTTAATGATGATTTTTAATTGGGATTGAGAATGCTGTCAACCATTCTCAATGTTTGAAAACCACCATGATAGTAATTAAATTTTATTCCTTTGAAGTAGGGAAAAATTGGCTTTATGCAAAACTGTAATCATAGAGCTTTCCACCAGCCAAATATGCATATAGTATAGCCGTTTCATTCCATTACTCTCTATGTGTTACATTGCCAGCATATTCCATGCGCTGACCCGTTTCGGGCTGCAACGTTAATGTTGCAGACTTTCCAGATGACGATTAAGGAGTTTTTAGATCGTGGTTCTATACTCAGTGATGCCGTTGGAGTTGATGGACTCACTTATCTTCCAAGCCTTCCGCTGTTATAGTTATTAGATGGCCTTAAGCCATATTTATTGTAGTAAGTTCTCTTTTGAGACACTCAATGTAATAAGTGTGTGATTGCTACTCAGCTATAAATTCTCCGAGTACTCTGTGGTGTCAGCATTACTGATCCAGGGATGACACTGGAGCACAGAGATCAGACTGTTTGAGGTCTGGTCGCTACACTAAAAAAAACTAAGTCTGGAAAATTCTGGCTAGGCAGTTTTTAGACCATTTGTAGACTTTTTCGAAAAAAAATTTGTTGCGGAGCAAAAAAAAGAGGGAAAAAAGTGCAAAAAATGTGAAAAAAAGAAAAAAAATTCAGAGCGTGCTCCTCCCTTGTTTACGTGTAGCGCCGTGATTTTGTTAGTGTTCTAGGCTCGCGTCTCTAGCACGGTCTAGCCTAGGACAAGCACAGTTCCGTCGTTGAGCGTTTATTCAACTTTGCATCTCTGAATTGATTATTGCTGACCCTTTTTGCTACCATATTATAAGCCTTCCTAGCTCCACATACATCTACGTCGTGCGTTTGACTCTCCCTGGTAATCGCTGTATCCATGCTTTGAGAGTTTTGACTACGGCGGTTGCCGATCACCGCCTGCTGCTGGGTAAGAACTGGTAAGAATTTGAGATTTGCTTGACGGATTTGTGACACTCCACCACCGCCATTTTCTAGTGGTCTGTAGGATCATACTCTTGTGTGTTTCTATTGCTGCTAACCATGGCAGGATCACAACCTGACGCGATTGACTGGGAGAACATGACTAACAAAGAGTTACATGATAAGTTTCAGCAAATGATGAGTGGACAGGTGGAAGATGTGCTAAACAGATTTGAAGAGGCCATGGAGAAGATAGATGGCATTGAGAAGGCGTTCGAAACAAAGCTCGATAACAAGTTTAAAGAATTGCTCGCGCGTCTTCCACCGCCCGCTGCACCTATCGCACCTCTACAACAATAACAACATCGTCTTCCAAAACAAGTGGGACAAGCACAACGCGTTCCCATTGAGCCTGGTCAAACTTCTGGTGCTCCTGTACCTACTATTCGTGCTTCTGTCGCTCCTGCTGCTACTGCAGAGGTGGAGGACCATTACGAGGATGAGGTTGATCAAAATCAGAACTACGTGCAACCACCAGCACCACCACCACTAGGTCGTCCTCATGCATATCATCACAACGGTAGGGCTGCACCACCACCTGAGGTACATGACCATCTTCCTAAACTAAAATTGAATATTCCACCATTTGAGGGTAGATATGTTCCTGATATATATCTTACTTGGGAGTTAGAAACTGAACAACGATTTACATGTTTACAATATCCTGAGGAGAGACATGTTCCTGTTGCTGTTTGTGCTTTCACTAGCTTTGCATGTGTTTGGTGGTCTGAACATTGTAGATTATATCCTATTCCAGCTACTTGGGCTGCTTTGAAAACTGCTATGCGTACTCGTTGGGTTCCACCATATTATCAACGTGAATTACTTCAAAAATTGCAGCGTTTAAGACAAGGAAAAAATTTTGTAGAAGAATATTATCAGGAATTACAAACTGGCATGATTAGATGTGGTATTGTTGAGGAGAATGAAGCTACGCTTGCACATTTTATGGGTGGATTAAATAGAGAGACTCAGACCATTCTAGAGTATAAGGAGTATACTAATATCACTTGTTTATTCCATCTTGCTTGTAAAGCTGAATGTGAAGTGCAGGATCAACAGGCATTGGCGCGAACTAACTTTTCTGCAGGTCGACTGATGTAGGGTAGGAACCCTGTCGCCCGATCTTTCATGCAAGGAGCGGAATCCCGCGAAGAACACGAAGAACACAAAGGGGAAAATGAGAGAAAACACTCAAACCAACATGAATAGATCACACATGTGCTAGATCCTCAAATACATAAGGGAGATACAAGATCCAAAGTCAACAACGGACGATACAAAGGGTAGCCGGTTCTTCTCCGTGAGGAGGTCTTGAATCCACGGGGGTATCTTCCCTTACAAAGGGGTCTTGAATCCAAGGTGGATCTTCTCCGAAGAGAGGCCGCGGTCTCTCTCAAGGAGTAGATCCGATATGGATGAGCGAAGCTCTATCTCACAAATGAGCTAACACAACGCTAACCCTAACTAGGAGGAGGTGGGGGAGTATATATAGTGCTAGCCCATGAAGGGGTAAGTGAGAGGGGGGATACATGGGCCCTTGGCCCGAGTCTTTGCACGCAGGCAGGCCGAAAGTTCCGGGTGGGGCCGGAAGTTCCGGGCTCCAGAAGTTCCAGGCAGGTTCCGGCCGGCTTCCGGGCTATCCAGAGAGTTGGCACACTCGGGGCTGGTTTGGACTCCGGGGCCGGAGGTTCCGGGAAGGTCGGAAGATCCGGGGGCCGGAAGTTCCTGGCGGAGGCCGGAAGTTCCGGGCTTTCGAGAAGCTTTTCCTTGCTTCTTCTTCCATATCCTCTTCCATGCTTGGCCTTGGTCCTTGGATCCTCCATGGTCGTCTCGGTTGTACCTGAGTATATGCAAGGTCCATTCATGAGGTAGTAGCCATGTCTCATATGTGGAAAGTGACGGTTCGAAGAGGAGTGAGTTCACCTTTTGTCCAATGGCGTATGGTCGAGGTCTCATCGTATGTCCTCTTGGGGCTTGGGGAGTAGTCGAAGTGTACATTGGATGATCGTAGGATGCTCCGCATCATCTCCCCTCCCTTGGGAAAGATCTGACATCGGATCGAAAACCTCAGCACCATGGAAACGGTTGTCATGGACGGACTTTTAGTTGGATGGAGTGGAAGACGTTGCGCAATCCAAGTACTCCAAGGTGTCGCTGGAGTGGTATACATGCAAAAAGAGAAAACACAAACAACACTCGAAAATACAATGGTTAGAGCACACAAAGTGTCCATCATGTAAGAATGAGTCCGTGCAACAAGATTGAGCATGACAAGGTGCATGAAGCTTATCCAAAAGAGATGGAATGGTATGCAAAGCATTCATGGGAGCGAAAACATTCATTATGCACACAATTGTGTTGTGAAAATGATAAATGCAACCACTGCGCAAAATGATGTCATAGAGAGACGGTGTATCAAAAGCATGAACATGGTAATTGGTGCTCAATGTGACTATGTGATCATGCAATTGATGGTGGGCAATATGGTCATGATGTATGAATATGCCATCAAGAAAGATCACAACAAATTTGCTAAGGAAATGCACAAGCTCATATATCATGGATGACATGGGAATACAAGATGCAACAAGGCAATCATAATGTGAGTCAATCCAAGCATAAGATGCAAATTTGTCATGTGTATGATATGTCCATCGAGCATGACATGGGTGAGCACAATCAACAAGTATGGAGGTGTTGGCATACCAATGCTCGATGTTGTTGCATGAGTGGAGGTTCGAAGGTTCCTCCAATAAGTCTGAGCGCTCCTCAATGTGAAGGTCCATAGAGTCAATCTTCAATGTCGCTCCTCCGTTCGCGAGATGTACCATGTAGACAACAAGAAGGAAACAACAATGAAAGAGTGACCCATCCAATATGAATATTTGAGGATGGCTCAAAGGTAAGGAGTTCACCTTTAGGAGATCCTCACAAATGTTGGTGTTGCACATCGTGTACGTCTTCACATGACCAAATTGTGTCATGACGGTATCGCCTTGTGAATCCTTCAACATGAAAGAACATGACAAACACTTGGAAAAACAAATGAGGTTATCGGAGATGCAAAACCTATCATTCGTGTGGTAAAATACCCAACAAGTGGATGCATCATGCTCATCATAAGAAAGGACAATGGAGCATTTCATAGTATGGAGGCATATGATGCGAGAACAACCAAATAGAATAGGCGCAATCAAGCAAGCATGCATCACAAGTAAAGTGTCCAATTCTCCAAGATCAATAATCATAGATGCAACAATTGGAGGCAAGCGACAATGAACAAAATATATCATGTGAGAGGCAGGAGCATATATGTCATCAACCCAAGAAAGTGAGTAAGAGTTGAACATGGGTGATGCGACAAAGCAAGCAATCATGGTGATCAAGTCAAGCAAGCTAGTAGTGCAAGGATGCAACATACTAGAAGGATTCATGGAAAGCATGTCATGGGTGCAAATAGTGTGCATGAACAATTCACATGACATAGCACAAGCATGAAAGGAGGATACGAGCAAAATAGCATATATAGCATGAGGCACATGATAAACAAGCTAATAGCAACAAGGATCTCCACCAAGCATGCAAATACACATAGGAGTAGCATAATGGTGAATCATGGGTAGATGCAAGCAAGGGTCACAATTGCATGACAAAGGCATAGAAGCAAGCATAGCATGTAAAGTGAACACGGTAAAATGAGCAAGAAGCGAGAAGAGGTATATAGCCCATAGCCGTGTGAGATCCAAGTGAGGGAGATGCGCGTAGTCCTTGCGCGAAGGGAATGGTGGTAAGGATAGTCCACGGGATCCCATGTCATCTTTTCTCTCAAGAGCTCGTTTCGTCAAATCTTGGGATTGGGAGGTTGAGGAGTATACGTGAGTACCTACACAAAACAAAGACAAAGGGAAAATTGTGTGTGCGTGGTAGATGTACACATCATCCATCATGATGCGCACATGCAAGTGTTGGTTAGCACAAAATAGCCAATGCTCAAATAAATGAGATGCGTGATATAGAAACATGTCATCCATCATGAGAGGTTTGTTGTTATGTATAGCATAATGGAGACTCAAATTGTGTAATGCATCACAAGAAATATGTAGAGCATTTTTATTCATGGAATGCATATGGTGCAAGCAATTATGGGAATCATGCAATGTATGGAATGCATCAAAATCTCCTAATATGTATGAGGAAACTATGGGGGTCTCCTCATGAGCATTAATGGAAACATCTCTTGGAGAATATTGACAACATCCAAAACAAAGCATATTTGGAACAATGTGATCATGGCATGGTATAGTAGATGAATTGTGCAAATTGTGCAGAGGAAGCATAGAAATATCATCACATGAAAAACAAAAGCCAATGACCATCATCTCGTCATCTATGCCGTAAGTGCAAATGGGATTTATGTGAATGGGGCATGCATAGTCACTATGTTGAGATTGAAATGATGCAATATGGGATATCTCACTCATAGCATATGACAAGGTTAATTAATTGTCAAACATGATGTGACCAAAAGAATTTTCACATGATATCCTATGGAGCATAGCATCACAACTAGGCAAATCAACATGCTCATCATCATATTTATCATAAATAGGTAAGTCATGACATGAAGAAGTCGCACTAGCATGAAGCATGGGTATATGTGTGTCAACATCATGCGAGCAATCATTCGTAAAATAGTCCACTTGTGGGACAAGAGAAGCACCATCACCTATGTTACCTTTGGAGCATCGCTCATGTGTTGTAGGTGAGGTGTCGAAGACCGAGTCGTGGTCATCTTCATCTTGATGGAACCATTGGGGGGTGCATCATCGTCCACCATGGCCATCATTGTCTCCATTGGAGGTATGGACTCGTCGAGGGTAGGCATGTCGTCATGTAGGAGACCTAGCACCAAATAATAAAAAATACTAGGAGTAGAGGTTAAGTCATTAGAAATCAAAGTGGCCTCACATGCCATGTCAACTACCTCACTCACTAAGTGTTGTGGCTCACTCACTCCCTGTCGGATGCTCTCACTCATATGGTTGGTGGAGTCACTCAAATGGCTCTCAACCTCACATAGGATGTGTGGCATGCTCTCAAGTGTGGTGCTAGTGGTGGTCACACTCATCCTCTCATAGGAAATGCTCTCAATGTCATGTAGGGTGGAGTCACTCATGTGGTGGTGGCTCTCCTCACATGGCAATTGGGGCATCTTGTCACATATCGTTGTCGGAGAGATGTTGGTGCAAATGTCTCCATGCTCAATCATGTCGTGGTCGTAGCCGTGGATGAAGGTCGAAGATGGCACATCATCACTCTCCTCAAAGACCAAAGATAAGGTTTCATGAGCGGTCTCATAGCTTGACTCGGAGTATGAGTCCAATATGGGCGCCGTCTTCATGTTGTTGAAGAGGTTCGTGCTCGTCGCCGTGGTCTAAGGGGATGGACCTAGGTCAACCTTCTTGTCGTCTTCTTGTTGTAGGAGGTCCATATGATGTGGCACCTCATGGCTCGTCTCCATGACCGAAGGGAAATTCCCATGCTCGGACATCTTCCTTGAGGGGCTTCCGAAGATGGAAGTGTCGCCCTCACTTGTAGGTGGTCGCCTTGGACTTGATGAAGTCAATGTAGGCGTACTCGTGGGAAGTAGGCGATGATGCCGTACATCCAAAGACGAAGATGCCTTGATAGCACTTGGCGAGGATGCCGAAGTGGTTGTTGTAGTCGTAGCGTGCTCTCGGTGGTGCTTGTCTCGCGGTCTTCTCTTGTGGTCATGAAGTTTGGACTTGGCGTGAAGTAGGGCTTGTTGGGACATGTAGGTAGGCACATCTCGAGCATCTTCATGTTGATGGTGGCGTTGTCGCACTTGAGCTCGTAGCAGATGTCGTTCGTCGTCATCGTGCACATGTTGCTTGGAGGTGACATGCCCTTCATGACGAGATGGATCACGAACGTGATGGTGGTCGCCATGGAGTTGTGGACGTGGACGAATTGCGCTTGTGTCGCTTGGGTGCTCCGAAGAGGATCGATGTGCTTGCCGCCGCCTTGAAGATGACGAAGGGGAAGTAGACTTGATGAAGGCCCGAATCTCCTCCATCCTTGCATCTTGCTCCTCCTTTTGTCCGGAAAACTTGTTGTCGATGTAGTCCCTTTTCCTCGCTTCGGAGTGGCGAATTTCAATGGAGAGGTTCTCGATGCGCTCTCGCAATCTTGATTGTGCGCCTTGCATTTGTCGTTGTAGATCGAAGATTGACGCTTTGGTGATGTAATTGTGCACGCCGTCGTTGTTGTGGAAGACCGGAGATGAAATGCCTTGCCTATCCATCACAAGATTCGAGCCAATATGAGTGGAGAACGAGAAGAATGAATACCAAATGTACCTTGACCGAAGTTGAAAGTGGATCAATAATCAGTCCAATGTGTAGAAGGAAATAACACAATTGGTACCAATTCTTGTCGGTTTCTCACACCTACACAAATAAGGCTTATGGTGGAGCTCGGTGAGGATAGTGGCACAAAAATTTGATGTAAAATGTTAGCAAGAGTCAATAATGTTGAAAGAGATTCACAAATTTGCAAGTGAAGCAAGTAGACCAATAGCAATATGTGGCACACGGAAACACACACACGGATAGATAAATGGGGTCGCGCAACCAAGGAGTGAGCTCAAAATGTGGAATCCACGGAAAATGCTCTTGTTGCACTACTCTAGAGATACGCTAGCACGATTGCTCAATAGGCGGATACGACACTTGTGCAAACCTATAGGAGACAAAAATGCAAGGACTTCTATCCCAAGTATGCTATGTATATATGGTTCCCGGTGTTATGATCCAAGATGATCTTATATGACAATGTGGTATGATGCTATGGCACTTGCTTACAAGCTCTTTGTTCACTCTTTTTCTTTGCTTAAAAGCTTTATTCTCTTTTTTTTGTATGGCCACTTTTGCACAATGCACAAACCAAGATAGCTATTGTGTATATGCGGGAACAAACTTGAGGCACACGAGATGATATGATAACAAGATGATACCTATGGTATGGTATGTATGAAATGGGAGGTGTAGCTCGATGATCACTAATGTGCACAAGTAACGTTTCCGGCAATACTCAAATGGCTAGTCTCGATAGGCAAGTGACGCAAAATGGGCTAGGGGTTATCAATGCAATGGCAAGGGAATATACAATGGAGGGATACCACGATACCAAGATGATATGGAGGTTACCGTCCTTGTCGATGATGAGTTGCCGTGATCTTGATGGAGATACCAAGATGATGGAGACTCGTCCCTAAGTAGCCGAAACACCTTAGGAAACGGAGAAACCGCGAACTCAAAATCTCAAATGTCAAAATGGTGGTAGCGGGATGCGGTGGTGATGTTGCGGAAGCTCAATGGGATTGCGGCAATGCAATGATGGGTTATGCGAGTAGGCAACGCGGAAGTGGAGGGTTATTAGGTTATGTGAGTCGTAGTTGGAAGCACGGTCCCGAAGTAGCCGAAACACCTTAGGAGACACAACTCACAACACAAACAAAATTGGGTTAGGTTGGGGTGACGGAAGTGTATGGTTGGTAAGCCTATGCGGAAGTTATGGTGGTGGTTGATGAGGAAGCAACCGTCCCTAAGTAGCCGAAACACCTTACGAGACTCAAGTTACAACTCAAACAACTGCTAATGCTATGGGGAACAAAATTGGTTAGGTTGCGAAAGTCAGTGGTGGTGTAGTGGATGATGTGGTGGAAGCCCTAGACAAAGATGCCAAAATTCACAAAATTTGATGGTGTAAAAAGGTGGTGAAACCAAGGTGAGGTCCTCGGGCACGTCGATAGCTTCAAAACGAGCCAAAGAACACTCAAATCGGAGTTCAGAGTGAAAAGTTGTGATGAAACGGTGAAGTAGGCTGATGCTAAAATTCTGTGTAATGTTTCAGGTTAGGCCGGAAGTTCCGGGCCTAGGGACGGAAGTTCCGGGGGGTGGACGGAAGTTCCGGGGGTCGCGGAAAAATTCTCGGGGAAGCCGGGGGATTTTGGGTAAACTCTCTGTTTAGCCCGGATGTTCCGCGGTAAGGACGGAAGTTCCGGGGGACGGAAGTTCCGGGGGAGTCCGGAAGTTCCGGGGGTCGTGGAATTTCTTCCGGGACGAACCCTAAATTCCAGATCTGAGAATGGAGGCGGAAAAACTCGATTTCCAAGGTCAAAATTGGGACGATTTCGTGGATGGAAAGTGGGGAAAGTTGGGGAGATGCTAGATCCACTTGAAACCAAGCAAATCCATGGATCAAAATCAACAAAACATCATCAAACCAACAAATCACAAAAAAAAATTTGGGGGCTATTTTTTTGTGGGGAATTTTCGAATTTAGGACGAAATCAAGCAAAAGAAGGCTAGAAAACAAAGAGGGGAGGCTCCGAAATCGTGATCAACGTGGCTCATGATATGAAGATGATGTAGGGTAGGAACCCTATCGCCCTATCTTTCATGAAAGGAGCGGAATCCCGCGAAGAACACGAAGAACACAAAGGGGAAAACGAGGGAGAACACTCAAACCAACATGAATAGATCACACATATGCTCGATCCTCGAATACATAAGGGAGATACAAGATACAAAGTGAACAACGGGCGATACAAAGGGTAGCCGGTTCTTCTCCGTGAGGAGGTCTTGAATCCACGGGGGGATCTTCCCTTAGAAAGGGGTCTTGAATCCAAGGTGAATCTTCTCCGAAGAGGGGTCGTGGTCTCTCTCAAGGAGTAGATCCGATATGGATGAGCGAAGCTCTATCTCACAAATGAGCTAACACAACGCTAACCCTAACTAGGAGGAGGTGGGGGAGTATATATAGTGCTAGCCCACGAAGGGGTAAGTGAGAGGGGGGATACATGGGCCCTTGGCCCGAGTCTTTGCACGTAGGCAGGCCAGAAGTTCCGGGTGGGGCCGGCAGTTCCGGGCTCCGGAAGTTTCGGGCAGGTTCCGGCCGGGTTCCGGGCTATCCAGAGAGTTGGCGCACTCGGGGCTGGACTGGACTCTGGGGCCGGAGGTTCCGGAAAGGTCAGAAGGTCCGGGGGCCGGTAGTTCCGGGCGGAGGCCAGAAGTTCCGGGCTTTCCAGAAGCTTGTCCTTGCTTCTTCTTCCTTCTCCTCTTCCATGCTTGGCCTTGGTCCTTGGATCCTCCATGGTCGTCTCGGTTGTACCTGAGTGTATGCAAGGTCCATGCATGAGGTAGTAGCCATGTCTCATATGTGGAAAGTGACAGTTCGAAGAGGAGTGAGTTCACCTTGTGTCCAATGGCGTATGGTCGAGGTCTCATCGTATGTCCTCTTGGGGCTTGGGGAGTAGTCGAAGTGTACATGGGGATGATCTTAGGATGCTCCGCATCATCAATCTTCATCATGGACACCACGTTCATCCTCTACTTCCACTCCACCAGCACCTCCATCAGGTGCCACCTCCAGCCGTGATACAAGAAAGCAGGCACAACCACCACTATCTGCCAAGAGCACACCTGCCGGGCCTGCGCAGAGCTCTTCTTCTTCCATGGCATCAACAGGGCACACAAGTGATATTATTTGTCGTCGTTGTAACGGAAGAGGACATTTTGCGAGAGAATGTCAATCTCAGCGTGTGATGATTGCTACTGAGGATGGTGGGAATGAGTCCGCTAGTGACTATGATGAGGAGACTTTGGCTCTTATTACACATGAAGAACACGGTGGAGAGGATTCTGATCATGAGACGCAATACATGGCTGCGGAAGATGCTGACAGGTATGAATGTTTAGTTGCTCAACGTGTTTTGAGTGTGCAGGTTACACAAGCTGAGCAAAATTAGAGGCATAATTTGTTCCATACAAAGGGAGTTGTGAAGGAACGTTCTGTTCGCGTCATCATAGATGGAGGGAGCTGCAATAACTTGGCTAGCATGGAGATGGTGGAGAAGCTATCTCTCACCACAAGACCACATCCACATCCTTACTACATCCAATGGTTCAATAGCAGCGGCAAGGTTAAGGTAACACATACTGTTTGTGTGCATTTTAGTATCTCTACATATGTTGATTATGTTGATTGTGATGTGGTACATGATGTAGGGTAGAGACCCTAATCGCCCGATCTTTCACGAAAGGAGCGGATCCCGGGGAAAACACGAAGAACACAGGGATGAACGGAAGGAAAACACAAGAGGAAAACACTAAACCGACATGAATAAGTCACACATGGGATAGATCCTCGAGTACATAGGACGATACACGAATCCACGGACAACTAGGGACGATACACGGTTACCGGTTCTTCTCCGTGAGGAGGTCTTGAATCCACAAGGGGATCTTCCCGTAAAGGGGTCTTGAATCCAAGGTGGATCTTCTCCGTAGACGGGCCGTGGTCCCTCTCGTGGAGTAGATCCGATACGAATGAGCAATGCTCTATCTCTCAAATGAGCTAAACCAATGCTAACCCTAGAAAGGAGGTGGGGTGGTCTATATATAGTCTAAGCCACGAAGGGGTAAGTGGGAGAGAGATACAAGACCAAAGGCCCGGTTGCACACAGGCAGGGCGGTAGTACCGTTTCCTCGAGCGGTAGTACCGGACTTGTGCCGCTTGATCATAGGAGTTTGTCGGGTTGAGCGGCAGTAGAGCGGAAGCTGGCCGGTAGTACGGCTTGTGGGCCTTCAGGGGTAGTACCGCTTGATGTGGGTGGTAGTACCGCCCGTTCTAGACTAGGCGGATCCTCTTCTTCCTTCTCTTCCATGCTTCTCTCGCGGATTGTGTAGTTGTACACTTGTGCTCGCCCTCCTCCCCTCGTCCATGATGTTACGACAATACCTATGTATGCACACGAGAGGAGTGACAAGTAGTATACCATCCTCGAAGTACTCAAGTGAGCACGCATAAAGGAGATGATTCACCTTTGTGTATGTGAAGTAGATGTCGCACGTGTCGCTTGCTGAATGGACTCTTGACATGGTGATGTCCATAGGATGCTCTGCATCATCCCCTCCCCCTTGGGAAAGATCCGACCTCGGATCGAAAACCAAATCACCATGGGAAAGAGATGGCTTTGCCATGTAGAAGCAGACCTTCACCAAGTAGTCATCATCTTCAAGCTTGGAGTGGGCACTCTCCAATGTCGCACCGTCTAGTGATTCCTTCAAAATGATCAAGGACAACAAACACTTGGAAAAATATATGTGGTTAGCGTTAGTGCAAAACCAAGCATTCAATACATGATTCACCAAACAAGTGTCGTCATGATGCAAAGCATATGGTGTGACAAAGGATTGTGACATGGCATGTAAGCATATCAATCTAGAACAAGCAAAGAAAACATGGGGACAAGCATGTGAATGTGAGGTAGTGATGCAAATATGTGTGGCAAGAGAAGAAGCATCTACCTCAAGTTCATAGTAAGCATTCACAAAGTGCTCAATGAAAGGTCTATGGTAGGCATAGGAATCATTCACAACACCAAATAAAATGAAGTGTCTAAACACATGGTTCAAGTGCAAGACAATCCAAGCATAATGTGCATGGGGTGTAGTGAATATAGTGTGTCACTCAACACAATAGAAAGAGCAATTGTTCATCATGTGTGAGGCAATCAAGTCAAGCATAGTAATCAAGTCGTGCAAGCTAGTAGTGCGAAGATGCAACATACTAGAGTAAATCATGGCAATAATGTCATGAGAGAAAATAATAGGCATAGGCAATGCACATGACATATCGCAAGCACGAACACAAAGCAAGATGAAATTATCATCATAGGCATGGGGTACAAAGCCAACATAGCAATAACAAGCAATATCTCCACCAAGCTTGCGAATACACATACAAGTATGAAATCATCATGTGTAATGCAAAGCATGGGTCACGAATGTATGGCAAAAGCATAGTAATGAGCATATCATGCAAAGTGAACATGGCAAGATGGGCATAGAGTATGTAGTGGACAATAATCCATAGCCAAGTGAGGGTCATGTAGAAGAATTGCGCGAAGTCTTTGCGTGAAGAGAGCGGTGGGAAAGACAATCCATGGGATCCCAAGTTATCGTTGCTCTCTAGAGCTCGTTTTGTCAACACATGGGATTGCGAGGATGACAAGTATTCATGGGTACCTACACAAAAGAAACACAAACCAAAGAAATTGTGTGTGTGGTAAATGTACACATCATCCATCATGATGTGTATGTGCATGTGAGAGTTAGCACAAGATAAGCTTCTCTCAAAGAAATTTTATGCATGGTATAAGAACATGTTATCCATCATGAAAGAATAGTTATTGTGTATAACACGATGGGGGTGCAAATTGAGCATACAAGTATAAGGATCATTGTAACGCCCCGAGACCAATGTGCCAGGTGTCGTCCAGTTATTCGTTGTTATTGCCTTGTCATTGCTTGCGTGTCATGCATTGCATATCATGTCATCATGTGCATTTCATTTGCATACGTGTTCGTCTCTTGCATCCGAGCATTTTCCCCGTTGTCCGTTTTGCATTCCGGTGCTCCGTTCTCCTCTGGTGGTCATTTCTACCTTCTTCTCTTGTGTGGGGGTTAAACATTTCCATATTGGACCGAGACTTGCCAAGCGGCCTTGGTTTACTACCGGTAGACCGCCTGTCAAGTTTCGTACCATTTGGACTTCGTTTGATGCTCCAAGGGTTAACCGAGGGACCGAAAAGGCCTCGTGTGTGTTGCAGCCCAACACCCCTCCATTTTGGCCCAAAACACACTGAAACCCCTTCCATCCTCTCGGTCGTTCGATTACGATCGCGTGGCCGCAAACCGCACCCCATTTGGACTCTCCTAGCTCCCTGTACCTATAAATATGTGGCCATCCCCAAAATTATCGTGGTACAAACCCTAGCCTCCTCTCCACCGCGCCGCCGGACATGTCCGGGCAGAGCCGGACATGTCCATCGCCACCGCCACGTTATTCTGACCAATCGGCGGCCGCCACGTCGTCTCCGCCGCCTCTCTCCTCCACTCCTAGGCCGCCATTTGTCCAGCGCGCCGTCTCCACCGTGCCGGCCCGCCGGGCCCATCGCGGACCCGCCCGGCCCGGTTCGTCTCCACCCCCTCCCGCGGGCTCCCACATCCCACGGAGCCTCGCGCCGCCGTCCGCCGGGGCGCTTCGCCGCCGCCGCCGCGTCATCTCCACCGCCGCCTTGTGCCTCCCCGCGCCGCCGCCGGAGGTCGTGCTCAGCCGACCCGCGCCGCCGCACTTGCTCCGCCGCCGCCGCGCCCAGTTCTCCTCCGGCACCGCCGCAGTTCGCCGAGCCGTGCACCACCGCCGCCTTCAATCGCCGGCGTCGCCTCGCTCCTCGCCTTGCCAGAGCTCCGGCGAGCCACCGAGCGCCGCCCGCCACGGATCCGGACGGGTGGGATGAGATCCACCTGTCCCACGAACCAAACGGTCCTGGCCAGGTTCATGCATTCCTTGTCACATCATGCATATGCATCGCTTTCCGCATCTCGCATATCATATCATGATTCATGTGTTGGTTGTTTACTATGTTGTGTGTTTCTTTCCGGTGTTTGCTTCTTCGGGTTGGTTCCGGTAACGTCGTGTTTGTGAGGACCCGTTCGTCTACGTCCGTTTGTCTTCTTCATGGACTCGTTCTTCTTCCTTGCGGGATTTCAGGCAAGATGATCATACCCTCAAAATCACTTCTATCTTTGCTTGCTAGTTGCTCGCTCTTTTGCTATGCCTATGCTGTGATTCCTACCACTTGCTTATCATGCCTCCCATATTGTTGAACCAAGCCTCTAACCCACCTTGTCCTAGCAAACCGTTGTTTGGCTATGTTACCACTTGGCTTAGCCCCTCTTATAGCGTTGTTAGTTGCAGGTGAAGATTGAAGTTTGTTCCTTGTTGGAACATGGAGATCGTTCCTTGTTGGAACATTGTTTACTTGTTGGGATATCACAATATATCTTATTTAATTAATGCATCTATATACTTGGTAAAGGGTGGAAGGCTCGGTCTTATGCCTGGTGTTTTGTTCCACTCTTGCCGCCCTAGTTTCCGTCATATCAGTGTTATGTTCCCGGATTTTGTGTTCCTTACGCCGTTGGGTAATAATGGGAACCCCTTGACAGTTCGCCTTGAGTAAAACCCCTCCAGCAATGCCCAACATTGGTTTTACCATTTGCCACCTAGCCTTTTCTTTTCCCTTGGGAGTCGCGCTCCTGAGGGTCATCATTATTTTACCCCCCGGGCTAGTGCTCCTCTGTGTGTTGGTCCAACCTGTCAGCTGCCGGTGACCACCAGGGGCAACTCTGGGCTGGCCTACCCGTACCTAGGACAATCTAAGTGTGCCCTGAGAAAGAGATATGTGCAGCTCCTATCGGGATTCGTGGGCACATTCGGGTGGTGTTGCTGGTTTAGTTTTACCCTGTCGAAATGTCTTGTAGAACCGGGATACCGAGTCTGATCAGAATGTCTCGGGAGGAGGTCTATTCCTTCGTTGACCGTGAGGGCTTGTCATGGGCTAAGTTGGGACACCCTTGCAGGGATTTGAACTTTCGAAAGCCGTTCCCGCGGTTATGGGCAGATGGGAATTTGTTAACATCTGGTTGTAGAAAACCTGAAGTCGACCTTAATTAAAATGAATCAACAGCGTGTGTTACCGTGATGGTCTCTTTCCGGCGGAGTCCGGGAAGTGAACACAGTGTTGGAGTTATGCTTGACGTAGGTTGTTTAGGATCACTTCTTGATCATACTTTCTCGAACGTGCTTTGCCTTCTCTTCTCGCTCTCATTTGCGTATGTTAGCCACCATATATGCTAGTCGCTTGCTGCAGCTCCACCTCATACCTTTTACCTTACCCATAAGCTTAAATAGTCTTGATCACGAGGGTTCGAGATTGCTGAGTCCCCGTAGCTCACAGATGCTTCCAAAACCAGTTTGCAGGTGCCGATGAGTGCGTGTAGATGACGCAACCAAGCTCAGGAGGAGCTCGATGAAGATCTTGTCCTTTGTGTTGTCTCGTTCTAGTTGATAAGTAGTGGAGCCCAGTTGGGGTCGATCGGGGACCTTTGTCGCATTTGGGGTTCTTCTTTTATTTTGGTTCCGTAGTCGGGCCCTGATTGTATTTGGATGTTGTAATTCTTTATTCATGTAATTGTGTGAAGTGGCGATTGTAAGCCAACTATGTATCTCTTTCCCTTATGTATTACATGGGTTGTGTGAAGATTACCTCACTTGCGACATTGCTTTCAATGCGGTTATGCCTCTAAGTCATGCTTCGACACGTGGGAGATATAGCCGCATCGAGGGCGTTACAATCATGCAATGGATGGGAGTTATCAAAATCTCCTAAAATGTATGAGGAAACTATGGGGGTATCCTCATGAGCAATATCGGAAACATCATATGGAGAAAATGGACAACATCCAAAACAATGCATATCCGAAGCTAGGTGATCATGGTATGGCATATGAGATAAAGGATGCAAAGGGAGCATATCAATATCATCACAAGATAAATAAATGCCGATAACCATGGGCTTGTCATCGATGCCATATGTGCAAATTGGGTTTATGTTAATGGCATATGCATAGTCACTCTGAAGAGATTGCAAATATGTCATGTGATTGATCTCATGCATAGCATATGACGAGTCAAGCGGATTGGCAAACATGATGTGACTGAGAGAATTAGCACAAGAAACCCTATGTAACATGGCATCACAACTAAGAGACTCCACATGGCAATCATCATACTCATCATAAATGGGTAAATCATCGCATGGGGAAATCATACTAGCATGAAGCATGTCAATAGGGGGATCAACATCATGAAAGCAATCAATGTCAAGAATGTCCACTAGTGGGACTAGAGCATCACCGTCACCTATGTTACCATTTTCATTCCACTCAAGTGGTGTAGGTGAGGTGTAAAATACCAAATGGTGGTCATCTTCATCTTGATGGAACCATGTGGGGGGTGCATCATATTCCACCATGGCCATCGTCTTGTCCAAAGTTAGGACGTAGTCGTCATGAATCGGCGCGGCATCATAGATGGGACCTAGCACCAAATGAGAAGACACAATAGAGGTAGAGGTCAAGTCACCAGTGTTGAAAGTGGCCTCGCATGGCCTATCAACTATCTCACTCTCTCTATGTGGTGGTTCACTCACTCCCTCCAAATAGGTGCACTCAAACTCACATATGGTGGAGTCACTCATCTCACTCAAGTGGTGGGGGTTGTGGCTCCCCTCACATGGGAATTGTGGCAACATATATATGGGGCTAGTGGTGAAGTCACTCTCACTCTCAATATGGTGGCACAAGTCACTCAAGTCATCATACGTCGCCGTGGTCGAAGGGAAAATCCCATGCTCAACCATCTCGTTGTCGTCACCGTGTATGAAGGCCGAAGATGGCACATCATCACTCTTGCCTCCTAAGATGGAAGCATCATCCTTGCTCGCCACCTTGTCAAAGCTTGGTCCTTGAGGGTCTCCGTAGTCATACTCGTCACCGCACCATCTTGAAAAAGAGTCATGGAGGACTCGGCATCGTCAATGCCACAAAGAGGGATGGCGTCGAACTTGGGAGTATCATCTTGGAGCTCGTCGGGCTTGGACATCGTGGTGGTACTAGCCTCATGCTCGTTCTCATGGAGCTTGGTCATCGCGAAGTGAGCTTGGGGTAGAGAAACTTTGGCCTTCATGAATTCTTGTTCCGCCTTGAGAGCACCAATGTAGTTGTCGTCGAGGGACTTGTAGTTCTCGAGGAAGATCGTCTTGGAGATGTCGTTGTGCAATCCCATCATGAAGTGAAACTTCATCGAAATGGGGTCGTCCACGCCGGCTCGTCGCAAGGCAATCTTCATCTCCTTGAAGTACTCGTCGATGGACTTGGATCCTTGGATGGTGTTCTCCAATTGGCGTTGAAGTTGTTCCGTGTAGGTTGGAGGCACAAACTCTCGCCGCAAAGCTCTCTTTGTCTTGGGCCAACTCATGTCGTAGCTCTTCGAAGGTGTGTGAAGCCACCATGTGGACGCGTAGTCGTGGAAGTTCCTTGTGGTGCACTTCACTTGATCTTCGGGAGGGACTTGATGTAGCTTGAGGTAGTCGTCCATCAAACGCTCCCACTCGAGATACTCCTCGGGTTCTTGAGTCCCATAGAAAGGAATCGTGTGGTCGATGTCGAGGTCGTAGTAGTTCGTGAAAGTCGCGGACTTGAGCTTGGGGAGCTTCTCTTGAGCGTAGTCTTGAGGTGCTTGTTGGCGAATGATAGAGGCAAAGGTGTCCCGATGTTTCGATGAGACGGTGGCTATCGTTTTCTGTGGGAGTCGACCTTGATGATCCAACTACGAATGTGCGAGATGTCGCGCCTTAGCAATCGCTAAACCAGCTTTCGAGGGTTATTGACCACGCCGGAGCACGATCAACCTGACCACGAGGGTCTGTTTCCTGCAAGCAAACGGAGAACAAGCAAGAAACTGAGATTGCAATCTAGATATTGCGAATATAAGATGAAAGCTTTAGTGATCAAGGTGGGGTTCTGTGACGCCTTTGTCTAGTCATTGAACACAAATGAAGTACGCGAAGTTGCAGCTATGGCGAACTTTTAATCTAAACAAAACCCAAAGCATAAACGATGCCATAAGGGCTGTATATATGGAGGAGAGAGGGGGAATTTCATGGCCCTTGGTGGAGGGGTCCTAAACCAACCCTAACTCTTGTTTCCCCACACATACGGACTCTAAAAACAGCCTATACTTAAGTACTTCGAAAATACATGGGCCTGGCCCAATAATAAGGTGACGCAGCACCTAAAATAGACCCTGGACGAAATTTATGAAGTGGCATCTTGTATATTTTGTCCCATGCTTCATGGACTCATTATGGTGGCTTCAGAGTCCTGGAATCATCACTTGTAACTCCGTTCCTGTTCCCCTTGCGCATGCCATCATCTCCATGCTTGAACTTGCTCCAAGGTTCATCTTTCTTGTCCAAGATAGGCCCTTCATTTGTAAGAAAAACAAATGTATCCAATTTAGGCAGCATCATATTCTCATGAACATTAGAATCGTTACTAAGAAACGAAAGTACCTGATAATTCAATTGGCGTACACGAGCTCTAGTAATCGGTCCAGTATGTATAGCAGCAGGGGTTGTGGGTGTAACAATGGTATTGATGTCCTCATCATCCTGCCATTCTGGAAATGAAGTGGTCCTCGACGAAAGTTCATCGGCATCACCCAAATAAGGCATCAAATCTGCAATGTTAAAAGTGGGACTAACCCCAAAATCTGCAGGCAGCTCAAGTTTATATGCATTATCATTTATTTTCTCTAACACCTTAAAAGGACCATCAGCATGTGGCATTAGCTTTGATTTGCGCAAATTAGGAAAATCTATCCTTACGCAAATGTAACCAAACAAGATCTCCAGGTGCAAACACAACATGTTTTCTACCCTTATCTCCAGCAAGTTTATATTTAGCATTCATACGCTCAATGTTTTCCTTAGTTAACTCATGCATTTTTAAAATCAATTCAGCACTTTCTTTAGCATCAAAATTAACCTTCTCCGAAGATGGAAGAGGCAACAAATCAATAGGTGCACGAGGTAGGAAACCATACACAATTTCAAAAGGGCACATCTTAGTAGTAGAATGCAATGAACGATTATAAGCAAATTCAATATGAGGCAAGCATTCTTCCCACATTTTCTTGTTATTCTTCAAAACAGCCCTAAGCATAGTAGACAATGTTCTATTGACTACTTCAGTTTGTCCATCAGTTTGGGGGTGACAAGTAGTACTAAAAAGCAGCTTAGTCCCCAACTTAGCCCATAAACATCTCCAAAAGTGGCTAAGAAATTTAGTATCATGATCTGAAACAATAGTATTTGGCACACCATGCAAGCGAATAATTTCACGAAAGAACAAATCAGCAAATTTAGCAGCATCATCGCTTTAATGACATGGTATAAAGTGTGTCATTTTCGAGAACCTATCCACGACAACAAATATGCTATCCCCCCCTTCTTTGTTCGAGGTTAACCTAAAACAAAGTCCATAGATATATCCTCCCAAGGAACACTAGGTACAGGCAAAGGCATATATAAACGATGAGGATTGAGTCGTGACTTAGCTTTTTGACATATAGTGCAACGAGCAAAAAAACGCTGAACACCCCGTCTCATCTTTGGCCAAAAGAAATGTGCAGCAAGTATATCCTCTGTCCTCTCGACGCCAAAGTGTCCCATTAATCCTCCTCCATGCGCCTCCTGCAACAACAAAAGACGAACGGAGCTAGCTGGAATGCATAGCTTGTTAGCACGAAACACAAATCGATCGTTAAGAACGAACTTGTTCCAAGTTCTCCCTTCCTTACAATTCTGCAATACATCTTTAAATTCAGCATCATGAACATATTGATCTTTTATGGTCTCCAAACCAAATATTTAAAGTCAAGTTGTGAAAGCATAGTATAACGACGAGACAATGCATCAGCAATAACATTTTCTTTACCCTTCTTGTGTTTAATGACATGAGGGAAAGTCTCAATGAATTCAACCCATTTAGCATCTCTACGGTTCAGTTTTGCTTGACATTTAATGTGTTTCAAAGATTCATGATTAGAATGTATAACAAATTCCTTGGTCCATAAATAATGTTGCCATGTTTCTAAGGTCTGAACAAGAGCATATAATTCTTTATCATAAGTAGAATAGTTCAGACTAGGCCCACTCAATTTTTCAGAAAAGTATGCAACAGGTTTGCCATCTTGTAATAAACACACCTCCTAATTATTCACTAAGCATCACATTCAAGCTCAAAAGTCTTATTAAAATCAGGAAGATATAGTAAAGGAGCATGTGTCAACTTATCTTTCAATACCGTGAAGGCTTCTTCCTGTGCGGTACCCCAAACAAAAGGTACATCCTTCTTTGTAAGCTCGTTGAGAGGTGCAGCAATGGTGTTGAAATCTCTCACAAAATGCCTATAGAAACCGGCGAGGCCAAGAAAACTCCTCACTTGTGTGACTGTTTTGGGCTGCGGCCAACTCTCAATAGCTTCAATCTTGGCTTTATCAACTTCAATTCCCTGTGGAGTAACAACATAGCCAAGAAAAGATACTCGGTCGGTGCAAAAGGTGCACTTTCCAAGGTTACCAAACAAACGTGCATCATGTAGAGCAATAAAAACATCACGTAAATGTTCCAAATGTTCCAAAAAGATTTGCTATAAATCAATATGTCATCAAAGTAAACTACCACAAATCGTCCAATGAAAGCACGTAAAACTTTGTTCATTAACCTCATGAAAGTACTAGGTGCATTAGTTAACCCAAAAGGCATGACTAACCACTCATATAATCCAAACTTAGTTTTAAATGCTGTTTTCCATTTATCTCCCAATTTCATACGAATTTGATGGTATCCACTACGCAAATCAACCTTGGAGAATATTATAGAGCCACTCAATTCATCAAGCATATCATGTAGCCTAGGAATAGGATGACGATAACGAATAGTAATATTATTAATGCCTCTATAATCAACGCACATACGCGACGTACCATCCTTTTTCGGCACTAAAATGATAGGAACAGCACAAGGACTGAAGGATTCGAGTATATAACCTTTGTTGAGCAGTTCTTGTACTTGACACATAATCTCCTTCGTCTCCTCTAGATTGGTACGGTATGGTGCACGGTTGGGTAATGATGCACCAGGAATTAAGTCAATTTGATGCACAATCCCTCGAATAGGTGGTAATCCCGGTGGCACGTCTTGTGGAAAGACGTCAGCGAACTCCTACAAAATGTTAGTGACAGCAGGAGGCAAAGAGGAAGGCACGTCCTCGAATGAAAATAATGCCTCTTTGCACACAAAAGCATAGCAAACAGATTTGCTAAAATCTAGATCATCAATATCAGATTTGGTGGCAAGTAAACATGCACTTTTCAATTTAATTTCAGAAGAAACACTAGATTGTTTATAATTAGGCTGCACTTGTTGACATTGAGCTTGGTCGCGAGTCATTGTACTTGGAGCTCAATGGTGTGCCTTGTATCTTCATGCATCTTCTTGAGGTGGTTGGCTCGGTCACTCGCGTCCATGTTTGTGCGCTCGCGGAGTGGTAGAGGTAGGATGTCCAATGGGGACAACGGGTTGAAACCGTAGACAACCTTGAAGGGGGACTTGCCGGTAGTCGAATGTCTTGCGCGGTTGTAGGCGTACACGGCGATGGGTAAGCACTCCTCCCACTCCTTGATGTTCTTCTTGATTAGCACGCGAAGAAGGGTGGAGAGCGTGTGGTTTGTCACCTTCGTTTGACCATCGGTTTGTGGATGATAGGCCGTGGAGAATAGAAGCTTGATTCCGAGCTTGGCACATAAGGTCTTCCAAAAGTAACTCAAGAACTTGACGTCGCGGACCGAGACGATAGTCTTTGGCACACCATGTAGACACAATATTTCCCTACAAAAGAGATTAGCAACATTTGAAGCATCGTCTATCTTGTTACAAGGAATAAAATGTGCCATTTTTGAGAAACGGTCCACAATGACAAATAAAGAATCTTTCCCATTGCAAGTCCTAGGAAAACCAAGTACGAAGTCCATGCTAATGTCTTCCCATGGTTGGTATGGAATCGGTAGAGGCATATAGAGGCCATGAGATTGAGCTTTGGACTTAGCTTTGCGGCATGTCGAACATCGGTTGGTGAAGCGATTGACGTCCCGAAACATCTTTGGCCAAAAATAGCTCTTCGAGAGCGTGGCGAACGTCTTGTCGCGTCCGAAATGTCCCATTAAGCCTCCTCCATGCGATTCCTGCAAAAGCAACAAACGAAGGGACGACTTGGGGATGCAAAGTTTGTTAGCTCTCATAAGATAGTCGTCTTTGATGTAATAGCGTTCCCAAGATGTATTCGAAAAACACTTGGCATAAGGAGTGGCAAAAGTTTCATCATGCTCATACAAGTCTTTAATATGCTCGAAGCCAATGACATCTAACTCAAGTTGCGTGACAAGCATGCAAATGCGGGAAAGGGCGTCCGCTACGATGTTTTCTTTACCCTTGATGTACTTGATGACATTGGGAAAAGACTAAATGAATTCACTCCATTTAGCATGACGCTTGTTCAACTTAGTTTGACCCTTAAGATACTTGAGAGTCTCATGATTGGTATGAATGATAAACTCATGGGGACGAAGGTAATGTTCCCATTCATGTAAAACGTGGACTAAAGCATATAGCTCTTTGTCATAGATGGGATAGTTGAGTTGCGCTCTGGAAAGTTTCTCACTAAAGTAAGCTATGGGGCGCTTCTCTTGCGTTAACACACCTCCTATGCCATTACCGCTAGCATCGCAATGAATCTCAAAAGGCTTGTCGAAGTTTGGTAAAGCAAGCACGGGAGCATGGGTAAGCAAATTCTTAAGCTCATTGAATGCGGTATCTTGGGATGGTTCCCAAACAAACGGTGCATTCTTCTTGCTCAAAGCATGCAAAGGCGAAGAAATGGTGCTAAAATCCTTCACAAAGCGACGATAGAAACCGCAAGACCAAGGAAACTACACACTTGATGCAAGTTGGTTGGTTGCGGCCAAGTCTTAATAGCATTGATCTTGGACTCATCTACATGAACACCCTTAGAAGAGACAAAAAACCCAAGAAAACGAGCTTATCAACACCAAAAAGGCATTTCTCCATATTAGCATAGAGACTCTCTTTCCTAAGAGTTTGCAAAATGGTGCAGACATGGGTGACATGCTCTTTGATAGATTTGCTAAACACAAGAATGTCATCGAAGTAAACCACAACAAATATAACAATGTAAGGGCGAAAGACATGATTCATAAGGCGCATAAAAGTACCCGGTGCTTCGGAGAGACCCATTGGCATGACTAACCATTCATACAAATCAAACTTGGTTTTGAAGGTGGTTTTCCATTCATCGCCCTCTTGTATGCAGATTTGATAGTAACCACTCTTAAGATCAATTTTGGAAAATATAGTGGCACCGCTAAGCTCATCTAGCACATCATCTAGGTGTGGAATGGGATACCTATAACGAATGGTGATAGCATTGATAGGTCTACAATCAGAGCACATGCGAAAACTACCATCACGTTTTGGCACAAGAATGACCGGAACGGCACAAGGGCTCAAACTTTCACGCACATGTCCATGGTCTATGAGATGCTTTACTTGCCTTTGAATTTCCTTGGTTTCTTCGGGGTTGACGCGGTAGGGAGCTTTGTTCGGAAGTGGTGCTCCGTGGATGAGGTCGATGCGGTGCTCAATGCCTCGTAGTGGAGGTAGTCCCGGAGATAGCTCATCGGGGAAAACATCTTGAAATTCCTGCAAAAGAGAAGACAACACTAGAGGAAGAGTGTGAGAAGTGTTAGTTTGTGGTGCATTGTCCTTGCACACGAGGACGTAGTGTAGGACACTAGATGGGTTCTCACACACTTCTCTCATCTCACGTTTGGTGGCAAATAGAACTAGGTTCTTGTTTTCGCTCATCGTGGAGGCACTCAATTTGGGCTTGTGGCGCTCACTCTCTTTTTGGTGGCTCACTCTCTCACCATTCTCTCCATGATGGGTGGCTTGCTTATCGGCAATCACTTGGCTTGGAGACATAGGGCGTAACACAAACTCCTTTCCTTGCATCTTGGATCTATAGTGGTTTGTACGCCCATTGTGGACGACTCCTCTATCGAATTGCCATGGCCGTCCAAGGAGAAGATGACAAACGGTCATTGGGATGACGTCGCACTCCAAGGTGTCTTCGTAGGCACCGATTTTGAAGGAGACTTTTACTCAGTGCTCGACTTGGATAGTGCCGGAGTCACTAAGCCATTGCACTTTGTATGGATGTGGGTGCTTCGTCTTGGGCAATTGGAGCTTGGAGCAAAGTTCTTCACTTGCGAGATTGTGACAACTCCCTCCATCGATGATGACCTTGACGGATCGTCCATTGATGCCGGCCTTGGTGTGGAATATGTGGCATCATTGGTCTTCTTCTTAGTGATGTTGAAGAGTCAAGACTTTGGAGACACCAAGTGCGGGACTTGAGTCTTCATCACAAAAGACTTGTTCTTCTTCATTGTTCACTTGGCGGTGCATGGAGACTTGCTCAAGGGCTTCCATTTCTCCTTCTCTCATGGAATCATAAGTGCCATCGTCGTTGAAAATAATGGTGCGCTTGTTGGTGCACTCATAGGACTTGTGGCCTCGGCCGCCGCAAGTGAAACACTTGAAGGAACTCGTCTTGACAGTCTCATCGGTAGGGGTTGATGATGATGAAGCTCTCGGCTTGAAGTTGCTCGTATTAGGATTGCTTGTAGTTGGCGAAGCTTTCTTGGAAGTCGACTTGTCGATGTTGGAAGTAGATGGTCTTGTAGTCGGTGTTGGAGTCGTTGAAGCTTGGTTATTGGAGAAGCCGTAGTACTTGGATGAGAACTTGGCATACTTGAAATCATCTTGCACTTGGCGTTCCGCTTTGGTAGCTTGGTGCACGAGCTTGATGAGATTTGAGTATGGTTGGAAGTCGGCGATCTTCTTGATAGGATGATTGAGTCCATTCAAGAAACGTGCCATAGTTTGCTCATCATCTTCCGTCACATTGGCTCTTATCATTGCAATCTCCATCTCTTTGTAGTATTCTTCAACGCTCTTGGTTCCTTGCTTGAGTTGTTGGAGTTTCTTGAAGAGGTTGCGGTTGTAGTAGTTAGGCACGAAGCGTGCTCTCATGACATCCTTCATTTGTGCCCAAGTAGTGATGGGTGGATCACCTCTTGCCTCGCGGCGCTCAATGACTTGTTCCCACCAAATGAGGACATAGTCTTGGAACTCAAGGGATGCCATCGCGATCTTCTTCTCTTCTTCATAATTGTGCAAACGGAAGATCTTGTCAACTTTCAATGCCCATGAAAGGTATTCTTCGGGATCGTTGCTTCCGTTGAACTTGGGCATGGTGAACTTGAGCTTGCCCTAGCGTTGCTCTTCATTGTGTTGGGGTCGGGGATGATGACAACCATGTTGTAGATAATTTTTCAACTCGTGGTTCTCTTGACACGGAGGGTTGTCAACCTCGTGTTGCGCTTGTCGCGGAGGATTCCCATTGTCTTCATGATCTTAATGAACTTGATGGTCTTGGCGAGCTTGTGGAGGAGCGCGTCGAGCTCGAGGAGGAACTACACGATGCATGCGAACTTGAAATCGTCATTCTTGAATTTCTTCGCGAAGTGCCTCCTCTTGTTCACGGGCTTGTCGGCCTCGGTCGGCAACGGCTCGACTCGAATCATGTAGAGCTTGTTGCACCGCAAGAGCTTGAGAGGGTAAAGTCGGAATGGCGACTTGAACAGCTCCTTCTTGAAGTGGAAGAAGAGCTGTTGAGCAACAAAGCTCGAATCTCGTCCATCCTTGCGTCATTCTCTTTCTTGTGATCGTCGAGCTTGTGGTTGAAGTAGTCCCTTGTACGTTGCTCGGAAAGTCGCAAGTCGGCCGCAAGGTTGTCGATGCGTTCACTCATAGCTTGTTGCTCTTGATGCAAAGCACGTTGTCCACCAAAGAGGTGACTCTTGGTGACGAAGGAGTTCATGTCGTCGTCTTGCTCCATGAAGAGTGGGTTGGTAGAAGTACTTGGCCTATCCATCATTCCAAGACAAATGTGAGTGGTAGAAAGAGAAGAACGAATACCAAATGTACCTTGACCGAAGTTGAAAGTGAATCAATGATCACTCCAATGTAGGACAAGGAAAAAGCCCAATTGGTACGAATTCTCGTCGGTTTCTCACACCTACACAAGTAAAATCTTCTGGGGGAGCTTGGTTAGGATGGTGGCACAATTTTTGATGTGAATGTAAGCAAGATTCAATAATGTTGGAAAAGATTCGCAGGATGAAATGTAACAAGTAGACCAAGCATATACGGTACACGGAAACACACGTGCAAAAAGATAAGTGGGGTTGTGCAACCAAGGGTGAGATAAAATGTGGAATTCACAAAAAATGCTCGTGTTGCACAACACTAAAGAGACGCTGGCACGATTGCACGATAGGCGGATACAAGAACTTGTGCACAACCTACTTAGCAAAAATGCAACGACTTCTATCCCAAATATATTCTATGCAAGGTGTTGCTATGATATGATCCAAGATGATCGAGAATGACAATCTTAATGTTGTATGATGCTATGGTTCTTGCTTAAAAGCTCTTTGCTTATCTTTCCTCTTTGCTTAAAAGCTTGTTTGGCTCTTTGATGTTTGAGCTCTTTTCTCATGCAATGCTTGACGAACCAAGATAGCAAGTGAGTATGCGATGACAACTTTGTGACACAAGAGATGATACCAATATAGGCAACAATGATGTATGTATGCTATGGGAAGTATGATCACTAATGTGCACAAGTCTCATTGCCAGCAATACTCAATGGCTAGTCTCGATGGGTAAGCAACGCAAAGGAGTAAGGCTATGACGGCTATCAATGTAATGGCAAGAGTGATATGTCCAATACCAAGACGAGGTTAACGGTCTTGCTTCCGGTATGGTGTCAAAATGGTGGCATGAATACCAAGTCGTAGTCGAGGTGGTCATTGTTGATGACGCGTTTGTGGCGAAAATGATCGGCGGTGATGTCGATGTCGAACCGTACCTAGATAGCCGAAACACAAAAGGATACGGTACCGCAACTCAAATTCTCAAAACCAAGTTCGACAAAAAGCGTCAGAGTAGGTAGCGGGTAAGTGGTGGTTTGGGTTGGGATATTGGAAAGGTTTGCGGAAGTCGGTGGTGGTGTAACGGATGATGTGGTGGAATCTTAAACAAAATTTGAGCGAAATCAGTTGTACAGGTTATGGACGTCCGGACAAGGTCGGATGTCCGGGGACCGGACGTCCGGGCAGGATCGGAAGTTCATAAATTCGGCTCGGATTAGGGGTTCCGGTCGTCCGGTAAGGTCGGACGTCCGGTGGTGTGGGTTGGGATATTGGAAAGGTTTGCGGAAGTCGGTGGTGGTGTAGCAGATGATGTGGTGGAAGCTTAAACAAAATTTGAGCGAAATCAGTTGTACAGGTTACGGACGTCCGGACAAGGTCGGATGTCCGGGGGCCGGACGTCCGGGCGGGATCGGAAGTCCGTAAATTCGGCTCCGATTAGGGGTTCCGGTCGTCTGGTAAGGTCGGACGTCCGGTGGTTCCTGCGGCTCCGGACGTCCGGTAAGTTGCGGTCGTCCGGTGGGTCGGGGTCAAAATTGATAGGATTTCGTGGATCTTGGATGGATTTCGAGGTGGAGAAGGTGGGGGAAGGGTAGATCCACTTGCAACACAACAAATTCATGGATCAAAACCAACAAAACATCATCAAAACTCACAAATCACAAGAAAAATTTTTGGGGCTATTTTTGTGGGGATTTTCGGATTACGACGAAAAACAACAAAATCAAGCTAGAAAACGAAGAGGGGGGCTCCGAAATCGTGATCAACCTGGCTCTAGATACCAAGATGATGTAGGGTAGGGACCCTAATCACCCAATCTTTCACGAAAGGAGCAGATCCCGGGGAAATCACGAAGAACACGGGGAAGAACGGAGGGAAAACACAAGAGGAAATCACTAAACCGACACGAATAAGTGACACATGGGCTAGATCCTCGAGTACATAGGTAGAGACACACGAATCCACGCACAACTAAGGATGATAAACGGTAACCGGTTCTTCTCCGTGAGGAGGTCTTGAATCCACAAGGGCATCTTCACGTAAAGGGGGCTTGAATCCTCTTGGGGGATCTTCTCCGGTGGAGGCTCGAATCTCCGAGGAGAAGGTAACAAAGTGGATGAGCAAAGCTCTCTCACAAATATGAGCTAAACATTTGCTAACCCTAGAAAAGAGGTGGGAGAGGTCCATTTATAGTCTAAGTGCAAATGGGGGCGAAAGTAGGGGTACATAGGCCTCGGGCCCGAATCTGGACGCAGCCAGGTACCGGACGTCCGCTGGTGGCCGGTCGTCCGGAGTCTCAGGAGCGGCCGGTCCTTCGGTGTCCTCCGGACGTCCGCTGGTTCTGCTCTGTGATGGGGGTGCCAGACGTCCGGAAACATCGGACTTCCGTTGATGGGGGTCCACTAGGCACTTGATGAGACGATGGTAGGTCCATGGGGATGACCTTGCGATGCTCCGCATCAGCTATGTTTAGGGTTAGCAAAGTATGAGATGAGATATTTGTGAGCTTTGCTATTTCTACCTTCCCACTTGTGGAATCAAGGCCCCTGTGGTAAGAATCCTAGTGGATTTCAAGACCTCCTCTAGGAGAAGACTATCTTGAAGACCTCATCTCCTAGGAGTGGGAAGAAGTTTTCCATTGTATCTTTCCTTTGATTTGTAGATCTTGTATTGCTATTCTAGTGGACGTGTAATTGGGGAATTGTTTGAGTGATTTCCTCTTTGTGTTCTTGAGAGTTTGCCCTTTTCCCTCTCCAAGTGTGAAAAAATCCCCCTCTAGGATTTCATCCTTATCAGTGCGTCCATGCGGATGATCTTGGGATGCTCCGCATCACCTCCTCCAAGGGCCACGAAATCCCCCCCTCTTCCTCCATATATACAGCCCTTAGGGCGTCGTTTAGACTTTGGATTTTGTTTAGATTAAAAGTTCGCCATAGCTGCAACTTCGCATACTTCGTTTGTGTCCAACGACCAGACCAAGACGTCACAGAACCCCACCTTGATCAATAAAGCTTTCATCTTATATTCGCAATATCCAGATTGCAATCTTAGTTTCTTGCTTGTTCTTCGTCTGCTCGCAGGAAACAGACCCTTGTGGTCAGGTTGATCGTGCTCCGACGTGGTCAATAACCCCTCGGAAGTTGGTTTAGCGATTGCTAAGGCGTGGTGTCTCACACGTTCGTACTCGGATCGTCAAGGTCGACTCCCACAGAAATGATAGCCACAATCTCATCAAAACTTCCGGACACCTTAGCCTCTATCAACTTTGGATCTTGTATCTCACCTTTGTGCTCATCGATCTAGCGCATGTGTGATCTATTGTTGTTGATTGAGTGATTCTCTCGTGTTACCTCTTGTGTTTTCCCTCGTTTCCCCCCCGTGTTCTTCACGTTCTTGGACTGGATCCGCTCCTTTCATGAAAGATCGGGCCGTTAGGGTTCTACCCTACATCAGATGGGTCTATATGTATAGCGCGAGCGAGACATGTCTATGTGTAAACCAGGGAGATATAAAGTTTGAGAGAGATTGAGGAGCCCCGATAAGGCTGAGTGGTGCGTCAGAAAGCTGAGAGGGGGAAAGAGATATTCCATCCGCTCGATAATGCAGTGCATGTTAATTTTTTAGAAGTCAAACTTTGGAAACTTTGATCAGGTTTACGCAAATGTTACTTATATCTACAATACCAAAGATACATCATACGAAACTACATCTCATCGTGAATCTAATCGTATATGTTCGCCGTTCTAGATGTAATTGTTTTTCTCCACGTACATGGTCAAACTTTGTGATGTTTGACTTTTCAATAAATCAATATGTTGTGGACCGAGAAGAGTGCCTAAGTCGAGAGAGATCATGTGCGTGTGAAGGAGAATAAGTATGCAAAAAGAGTATGTGTGTGAAAGACAAAGTGACAACAAATGATAAATTAGAGAGAGTGTGTTTTTTCGTTTCGTAGGCGAACATCTCACGCATGCATCTCCGAGATAGATAAGCAAGGCGAGGAGATACACGAAGATAGCTAGTGTGTGATTGGTTGCAACAGAGAGAGACACCCTTATAGCACATGTCCAATAGAGGTCTGGCCAACAAGGAACAAAGGTCGAGAGGGACACATGGAGAACATGGACGCATGGGGAGGGCGAGAGGGTGTGTTTGTGATAGAGAGATCCCCTCGAGATCGTGAGGGGAATATATGGGTGGGAGATCGAGGGAGGTGCGTGCGCGATAGAAAGATTAGCTAGTCATATACATATAGGGGGACTGCGTGTACCTACAATTGAGTGAGAGACCATCATACTTGGCTAGCTAGGCATGAGATTGTGTGTGTGCGCGTGTGAGATGGAGATTGAATGAGGGAGAGAGATAGAGTTTTAGATGGTCCTATCGAGTGCGAGTGAGATATGCATGTGTATGTGTGACCTAGGTAGATGGAGGGTTTGAGAGAGAGGGGGGAGAGCTCCTAGACGACAAAGTGGTGCGTGAGAGAGTTACGGGAAACGAGCCAAGGAATTTGTGTGCGTACGATGAGTGCACCCAAGATATCTAGCTTGGACTAGAGAATCATACATAGTGTGCGAGAGAGACCTATAGATGGAGTATATATGCATGCGAACTAGAAAGACCCCCCCCCCCAGACACAACGAGAGAGAGAGATGGAGAGAAAGCGAGAGGGACCAACAAGGTTTGTGTGTTGGATATGTGCAACAGAATTGAAGATTGTCGACGAGAGAGAGAGAGAGAGAGCAGGAGTCTGGGAGAGGGGGAGGTCGCGTTTTATGCATCAAAGACTGATATAAACCATGTTTCGATATAAACTTGCATTCAAATACTTAAATTGGAGAACATGTTGTCTGCAATCCACACATGAACGGATATATGCGTATATCAAACAAGTTCATTAATTTGACTTTCAATATGTTCATGGAGTACTATAATACTGTACAACATGCTACTCGATTGAGGTGTTCAATTTTGGATTTAGTTCACTATTTTGACCTGGTGAACGAGCTATTTCATTGAATCCAGATATTTCATTTTGGGTTTGATTCCCATTTTTGAGTGGGTCAACTATTTGTCATATAGTAAATCGCTATCAACGAGCATGTAAAAACACATTACTCCCGAGCATCATCTCTCCATCTAAAAAATAAGTGGCATGCTAATATTTCAAAATTTGATTCGAATCGACTTGGTAAGGTAGACGTGGATGCTCGTTCTCCCAAATTTTGAACGAACCGTTCGTTAAACATCCTGTGCTTGGTGGAATTCGCCCGAGCAAATAAATGGGAGACGCGAAATTACCGTCCTATGTGGGACACGCATCAATTGGCCCGTTGTACATCGAGGGTAGGTTCATAACTTCATCCAAGTGCGCCTTCTCCTCGGACGAAATGACGTGTGCCGAATAATTCATAAACCATGGTCGGCAAAACACGCTCTCCTCGCCCGAAATCGCTCGCGCCAACTATATTTGAAAACACGCCCTTCTCACCTGAAATCGCTCCCGCCCACTATTTGGGAAGAAGCAAAGTTACTGTACTATCCCCGACCCTCAGTACACAGACCCAAGCCGAGAAGCCTAAAGGCAGGGGTTGAACTATAACTCCCCCTCACATTTCAGACAAATGGTCCGTAAAACATGGTTCCACTCCCCTCCCAATTGCCCCCCCCATTCATACCTCATGGGCGCCAAATCACCTTCTCCCTGGAAGCTCCCTTCTCCCGAGCCGCGAAACCTCAGCCCCTCCTCCATAGCGCCCCCACCGCACCTATTTAATAGCCGCCCTCCTCCCTAATGCCGGAGACGCTGTCCATTTGCCGTCGTGCACTGGGCCGTGTGCCTCTTACTCCGTGCTGCTGGAGCTACCTCGACGACAGCCGCGTGAACCGTACCGGAGCTGATTCACCCCTGCCGTTGTTCACGGCACCGGAGCGGCTCCAACTTCGGATCTGTCTAGAGTCCAGGCGCAACTTCCCCGTAGCCGTCGACCATCGCGACATCGATGTTTCCCTGCCGCCGGTCGCCATCGCAACCGCACCGGCCTCACCGACTCGGCAGCTGGACCTGCCTACTTCACTATAACGCCAGATAGGTCGCACCCTCATCTCAAATCACTTTATTTAGGCGTCAGTTGTCTGACTTTTTATTCTAGGCGAATTGATTCCCAATGGGAAGCAGCACCCCTCGAGGCGGCGGAGCTCCTAGGCTGCCGGTTGGCTGGTGTCTAACATAAGGGTGTGGGGCCGCAAGTTCACCGCGGGAGAAGCGCTTAGATGGTTATCTTAGAGTTGCGTGGGTTGAAGGTACTGCCACCGTCGGATCTGGATGACGGGGAGTCTTTGTGGATTGGCCCGGGGGCGGCGCAACCACGGCAGTGCGGTGGGGCGGGGAGCGGGGTTTTGGCCGGGGCCACGGAAGGCGGAGGCAGGTTGCTCTGCCGTTGGTCGCTGGCTCTTCAGGGAAGAATCCTAACAGTGTCAACCGATAGGCACAAGACGGCCATCAAGCCATCCGGCATAGATCGGACAGTACGAAAATAAACTAAAATCGTGTGACCCCAATTTAGTATTCAGTCAACAGACGTGTGACCACTCTCGTACCTTGCTGTTGATCTCTTAGTGTATTTCTTCATATCAAAGAGATGTGTCGTTCTTAACATTTTGCGTTATCTGCATCTTCAGCCACACTGTCTTCCGACTCACCGCAGCTGCTCCAACAAGGGAAGCATACACCAGAAGGGAGCTATAGTCCCCACTCAATAGTTCCCTGCAACGAATTCGCGTGCCCGACATGGATAGCCACAACAACTGCAGGGCCATCGACAAGTCAGCACATGATGCTCACTCCTATGGATGGCGTCCAGATAGGTTGTACCCTCATCTTACTTGTGTGCAACATTTTTGGCTTTTTTATTCATCTAAGAATGGAAAATAGATTATCACATTTCACTATATATTCATGCTGATCTCTTACGGGTCTTGTTCAGGAGTTAACGATGTTCCATAGTTCAGCTAAGATACTTGTTCTTTAGGTAACGCTGTTCCATAGTTATCATCCATCAGCCGATGCTATCCCACAGGCTGGTGATTATAGTATTATACCACTTCTAGTATTACCTAAGTTGTTCTTTAATACTTTTGTGTGCCATCTAGTTAATCTCGAGTACAAACGATACATATTATGTAGCTTTCATCCGTGTTCTCCCTTTAGTTTTCGAGACCTGTTGCTGCTAGTTAACCCAGTCCTACTATTTATGTCATTACATAAATCTAACTACTAGTTGTCTTCCATGTATGTCAAATATAATTGCACACACTGATATATCCACAAGAACCTCACAGAGCAATATAAAGGCCAATAAACTTGATATCAATGGTACCCAATATGATGGAACATGTAAAGGTAGTTCTTTAGAAGACTTGCAGAAAGATGTTGAATCCTCTTCACCCCAGAAGGTCCTTGCTCTAACTTGGCCCGTGATATGGGTACAACATGCATATAATGTCCTGGAGTGTATCTACTCTGTTGCAATGCCACGTGCTTAGCATGGTGATCATGCATGTAAATATGTCATGCCTTCCTGTTTTTCAGTACCTATTCCATTCATGATAACATGTTTTCAAATTTAAGTACTGTCATTCTACTCTATCGCATTGCCATTTGCTTAACTTGGACATCATGCTTCTGAATATCTTATGCATTGTTATTCATCAGTATGTACTTCATCTGATGAGGACATCAATACCATTGTTACACCCACAGCCCCTGTTGTTATACATACTAGACCAATTACTAGAGCTCGCACACGCCAATTGAATTATCAGGTGTACTTTCGTTTCTTGGTAACGATTCTAATGTTCATGAGAATATGATGCTGCCTAAATTGGATACATTTGTTTTGCTTACAAATGAAGGGCCTAGCTTGGACAAGAAAGATGAACCTTGGAGCAAGTTCAAGCATGGAGATGATGGCATGCGCAAGGGGAACAAGAACGGAGTTACAAGTGATGATTCCAGGACTTGAAGCCACCATAATGAGTGCATGAAGCATGGGACGAAATATACAAGATGCCACTTCATAAATTTCATCCAGAGGCTATTCTAGGTGCTGCGTCACCTTATTATTGGGCCAGGCCCATGTATTTTCGAAGTACTTAAGTATAGGCTGTTTTTAGAGTCGTATGTGTGGGGAAACAAGAGTTAGGGTTGGTTTCGGACCCCTCCACCAAGGGCCACGAAATTCCCCCTCTCTCCTCCATATATACAGCCCTTAGGGCATCGTTTAGACTTTGGGTTTTGTTTAGATTAAAAGTTCGCCATAGCTGCAACTTCGCGTACTTCGTTTGTGTCCAACGACCAGACCAAGACGTCACAGAACCCCACCTTGATCAATAAAGCTTTCATCTTATATTCGCAATATCCAGATTGCAATCTCAGTTTCTTGCTTGTTCTTCGTTTGCTCGCAGGAAACAGGCCCTCGTGGTCAGGTTGATCGTGCTCCGGCGTGGTCAATAACCCCTCGGAAGTTGGTTTAGCGATTGCTAAGGCGCGACGTCTCGCACGTTCGTAGTTGGATTGTCATGGTCAACTCCCACAAAAACGATGGCCACCATCTCATCGAAACATCGGGACACCTTCGCCTCGATCAAGTGGTATCAGATTTCCAGGTTGCTCAGTGTGATTTTACAGTTTTTCGTAGTTTAGATCAAGTCTGTTCTTCGTACCTATAGTCCACGAAAAAGCCAAAAAATAGGGTTAGTTCATCCTATCCGAACCAATCTGAGCCTTTGCATAATCTTTTCTGTATTTGCTTTGTTGAATTTGCGGTTGCAATGTCGTGTCAAGTTGCTGGTATTAGCGTCTAGTCCTTTAGAGTTTCGAGTTCTATTCATAGGTTGTCACGTCGCCGCTGCCATATATCACCACCGCATCATCATCATCCCTGCTGCCATATACCACCACCATACCAACTTCATCGTCGCTGCCATATTCACCACCACATATTCACCACCAATCCGAGTCCATATACGCCACCACATATCCGCCGCCATCACGCCAATCCGAGTCCACCTGCAACATATATCCGCCACCAGTCCGATTTCCACCAGATCCATCGCCGCCACCAGTCCGAGATTCCACCAGATTCATCTCCGCCACTAGTCCTAGTCCGAGTCCAGTATTTGTTGCTTTGTTTTCGAGTTCCAGATCACGCGATACTCCGAGTCGTGACAGAGTAGGACTCCCCAACTTTCGAGCCATCCGCAGAAGAAAAATAGTTCCAAACTCAAAAAAATTTCTGGAAAAGTGAAAAAAATTCTGGCTAGGCAGTTTTTAGAGCATTTGTAGACTTTCTCGAAAAAAAATTTGGGGAGCAAAAAAAGAGAGGAAAAGAGGAAACAAAAAAGTGCAAAAAAAAGTGAAAAAAATTCAAAGCATGCTCCTTCCTTCTTTACGTGCAGCGCCATGATTTTGTTAGTGTTCTAGGCTCGCGTCTCTAGCACGGTCTAGCCTAGGACCAGCACAGTACAGTCGTTGAGCGTTTATTCAACTTTGCATCTCTGAATTGATTATTGCTGAACCTTTTTGCTACCATATTATAAGCCTTCCCAGCTCCACATACATCTACGTTGTGCGTTTGACTCTCCCTGGTAATCGCTCTATCCATGCTTTGAGAGTTTTGACTACAACGGTTGCCGATCACCACCTGCTACTGGGTAAGAACTGGTAAGAATTTGAGATTTGCTTGATGGATTTGTGACATCCACCACCACCTCTTGTTAGTAGTCTGTAGGATCATATTCTTTTGTGTTTCTATTGATGCTAACCATGGCAGGATCACAAGCCGACGGGACTGACTGGGAGAACATGACGAATAAGGAGTTGAATGATAAATTTCAGCAAATGATGAGTGGACAGGTGCAAGATGTGCTAAACAGATTTGAAGAGGCCATGGAGAAGATAGATGGCATGGAGAAGACGTTCAAAACAAAGCTCGATGACAAGTTTAATGAATTGCTCGCGCGTCTTCCACCACCACCACCGGCTGCCCCTAATGCACCTCTACAATAATAACAACAACAACGTCGCTTTCCAAATAGAGTGGGACAAGCACAACGCGTTCCCATTGACCCTGGGCAAAATTCTGGTGCCGCTGTTGATGCCTCTGCCGCTCCTGCTGCTACTGCAGAGGTGGAGGACCATTATGAGGATGAGGTTGACCAAAATCAGAACTACGTGCAACCACCAGCACCACCACCACCAGGTCGTCCTCATGCATATCATCGCAATGGTAGGGCTGCACCACAACTTGAGGTACATGACCATCTTCCTAAACTAAAATTGAATATTTCACCATTTGAGGGTAGATATGTTCCTGATATATATCTTACTTGGGAGTTAGAAACTGAACAACGATTTACATATTTACAATATCCTTAGGAGAGACGTGTTCCTGCTGCTGTTTGTGCTTTCACTAGCTTTGCATGTGTTTGGTGGTCTGAACATTGTAGATTATATCCTATTCCAGCTACTTGGGCTGCTGTGAAAACTGCTATGCATACTCGTTGGGTTCCACCATATTATCAACGTGAATTACTTCAAAAATTGCAGCGTTTACGACAAGGAAAAAATTCTGTAGAAGAATATTATCAGGAATTACAAACTGGCATGATTAGATGTGGTATTGTTGAGGAGAATGAAGCTATGCTTGCATCTTTTATGGGTGGATTAAATAGAGAGATTCAGACCATTCTAGAGTATAAGGAGTATACTAATATCACTCGTTTATTCCATCTTGCTTGTAAAGCTGAACGTGAAGTGCAGGATCGACAGGCATTGGCGCGAACTAACTTTTCTGCAGGTCGATCTTCATCATCAACACCACGTGCATCCTCTACTTCCACTCCACCAGCACCTCCATCAGGTGCCACCTCCAGCCATGATACAAGAAAGCAGGCACAACCACCACTATCTGCCAAGAGCACACCTGCCGGACCAGCGCAGAGCTCTTCTTCTTCCATGGCATCAACAGGGCACACAAGTGATATTATTTGTCGTCGTTGTAAGGGAAGATGACATTTTCTGAGAGAATGCCAATCTCAGCGTGTGATGATTGTTACTGAGGATGGTGGGTATGAGTCCACTAGTGACTATGATGAGGAGACTTTGGCTCTTATTACACATGAAGAACACGGAGGAGAGGATTCTGATCATGAGACACAATACATGGCTGCTGAAGATGCTGACAGGTATGAATGTTTAGTTGCTCAACGTGTTTGAGTGTGCAGGTTACACAAGCTGAGCAAAATCAGAGGCATAATTTGTTCCATACAAAGGGAGTTGTGAAGGAACGTTCTGTTCGTGTCATCATAGATGGAGAGAGCTGCAATAACTTTGCTAGCATGGAGATGGTGGAGAAGCTATCTCTCACCACAAGACCACATCCACATCCTTACTACATCCAATGGTTCAACAACAGTGACAAGGTTAAGGTAACACGTACTGTTCGTGTGCATTTTAGTATCTCTACATATGCTGATTATGTTGATTGTGATGTGTTACCTATCCAAGCATGTTCCTTATTACTTGGTAGACCATGGCAATTTAATAAAAATTCTGTACACCATGGTAGAAACAATCATTATACTCTTGTTCATAAGGATAAAAATATTACTTTGCTTCCTATGACTCCTGATTCCATTTTGAAAGATGATATTAATAGAGCTAATAAAGCAAAAAAGGAGAAAAATAAAAGTGAAAATCAGATTGTGGCAAAAGAATTTGTGCCACAAATGCAGCCTAATAAAAAACCATCTAGTGTTGCTTCTGAAATTAAATTGAAAAGTGCATGTTTAATTGCCACCAAATCTGATATTGATGATTTAGATTTTAGCAAATCTGTTTGCTATGCTTTTCTGTGCAAAGAGGCATTATTTTCATGCGAGGACGTGCCTTCCTCTTTGCCTCCTGCTATCACTAACATTTTGCAGGAGTTCGCTGACGTCTTTCTACAAGACGTGCCACCGGGATTACCACGTATTCGAGGGATTGAGCATCAAATTGACTTAATTCCCGGTGCATCATTACCCAAGCGTGCACCATACCGTACCAATCTAGAGGAGACGAAGGAGATTATGCGTCAAGTACAAGAACTACTCGACAAAGGTTATATACGCGAATTCCTTAGTCCTTGTGCTATTCCTATCATTTTAGTGCTGAAAAAGGATGGTACGTCACGTATGTGCGTTGATTGTAGAGGCATTAATAATATTACTATTCGTTATCGTCATCCTATTCCTAGGCTAGATGATATGCTTGATGAATTAATTGGCTCTACAATATTCTCCAAAGTTGATTTGCATACTGGATACCATCAAATTCGTATGAAATTGGGAGATGAATGGAAAACAACATTTAAAACTAAGTTTGGATTATATGAGTGGTTAGTCATGCCTTTTGGGTTAACTAATGCACCTAGTACTTTCATGAGGTTAATGAACAAAGTTTTACGTGCTTTCATCGGATGATTTGTGGTAGTTTACTTTGATGACATATTGATTTATAGCAAATCTTTGGAGGAACATTTGGAACATTTACGTGCTGTTTTTATTGCTCTACGTGATGCACGTTTGTTTGGTAACCTTGGAAAGTGCACCTTTTGCACCAACTGAGTATCTTTTCTTGGCTATGTTGTTACCCCACAGGGAATTGAAGTTGATAAAGCCAAGATTGAAGATATTGACAGTTGGCCGCAGCCCAAAACGGTCACACAAATGAGGAGTTTCCTTGGCCTCGCTGGTTTCTATAGGCGTTTTGTGAGAGATTTCAGCACCATTGCTACACCTCTCAACGAGCTTACAAAGAAGGATGTGCCTTTTGTTTGGGGTACCGCACAGGAAGAAGCATTCACGGTATTGAAAGATAAGTTGACACATGCTCCTTTACTCCAACTTCCTGATTTTAATAAGACTTTTGAGATTGAGTGTGATGCTAGTGGAATTGGATTAGGAGGTGTGTTATTACAAGATGGCAAACCTATTGCATACTTTTCTGAAAAATTGAGTGGGCCTAGTCTGAACTATTCTACTTATGACAAAGAATTATATGCTCTTGTTCGGACCTTAGAAACATGGCAACATTATTTATGGCCCAAGGAATTTGTTATAAATTTTGATCATGAATCTTTGAAACACATTAAAGGTCAAGCAAAACTAAACCGTAGACATGCTAAATGGGTTGAATTCATTGAGACTTTTCCTTATGTCATTAAACACAAGAAGGGTAAAGAAAATGCTAGTGCTGATGCATTGTCTTGTCGTTATACTATGCTTTCACAACTTGACTTTAAAATATTTGGTTTCGACGCTATCAAAGATCAATATGTGCATGATGCTGAATTTAAAGATGTATTGCAGAATTGTAAGGAAGGGAGAACATGGAACAAGTTTGTTCTTAACGATGGATTTGTGTTTCGTGCTAACAAGCTATGCATTCCAGCTAGCTCCGTTCGTCTTTTGTTGTTGCAGGAGGCGCATGGAGGAGGGTTAATGGGACACTTTGACATCAAGAAGACGGAGGATATACTTGCTACACATTTCTTTTGGACAAAGATGAGACGGGATGTTGAGCGTTTTGTTGCTCGCTGCACGACATGTCAAAGAGCTAAGTCACGACTCAATCCTCATGGTTTATATATGCCTTTGCCTGTACCTAGTGCTCCTCGGGAGGATATATCTATGGACTTTGTTTTACGTTTACCTCGAACAAAGAAGGGGAGGGATAGCACATTTGTTGTCGTGGATAGGTTCTCGAAAATGGCACACTTTATACCATGTCATAAAAGCGATGATGCTGTTAATGTTGCTGATTTGTTCTTTCATGAAATTATTCGCTTGCATGGTGTGCCAAATACTATTGTTTCAGATCGTGGTACTAAATTTCTTAGCCACTTTTGGAGATGTTTATGGGCTAACTTGAGGACTAAGCTGCTTTTTAGTACTACATGTCACCCTCAAACTGATGGACAAACTGAAGTAGTCAATAGAACATTGTCTACTATGCTTAGGGCTGTTTTGAAGATTAACAAGAAAATGTGGGAAGAATTCTTGCCTCATATTGAATTTGCTTATAATCATTCATTGCATTCTACTACTAAGATGTGCCCTTTTGAAATTGTGTATGGTTTCCTACCTCGTGCACCTATTGATTTGTTGCCTCTTCCATCTTCAGAGAAGTTGCTGGAGATAACGGTAGAAAACATGTTGTGTTTGCACCTGGAGATCTTGTTTGGTTACATTTGCGTAAGGATAGATTTCCTAATTTGCGTAAATCAAAGCTAATGCCACGTGCTGATGGTCCTTTTAAGGTGTTAGACAAAATAAATGATAATGCATATAAACTTGAGCTGCCTGTAGATTTTGGGGTTAGTCCCACTTTTAACATTGCAGATTTGAAGCCTTATTTTGGTGTGGAAGATGAGCTTTCGTCGAGGACGACTTCATTTCAAGAAGGGGAGGATGATGAGGACATCAATACCATTGTTACACCCACAACCCCTGCTGTTATACATACTGGACCAATTACTAGAGCTCGCGCACGCCAATTGAATTATTAAGTACTTTTGTTTCTGGTAACGATTCTAATGTTCATGAGAATATGATGCTGCCTAAATTGGATACATTTGTTTTTCTTACAAATGAAGGGCCTAGCTTGGACAAGAAAGATGAACCTTGGAGCAAGTTCAAGCATGGAGATGATGGCATGCGCCAGGGGAAGAAGAACAGAGTTACAAGTGATGATTCCATGACTTTGAAGCCACCATAATGAGTGCATGAAGCCTTGGACGAAATATACAAGATGCCGCTTCATAATTTTCGTCCAGAGGCTATTCTAGGTGCTGCGTCACCTTATTATTGGGTCAGGCCCATGTATTTTCGAAGTACTTAAGTATAGGTTGTTTTTAGAGTCCGTATGTATGGGGAAACAAGAGTTAGTATTGGTTTCGGACCCCTCCACCAAGGGCCATGAAATTCCCCCTCTCTCCTCCATATATACAGCCCTTAGGGAATCGTTTAGACCTTGGGTTTTGTTTAGATTAAAAGTTCGCCATAGCTGCAACTTCGCATACTTCGTTTGAGTCCAACGACCAGACCAAGACGTCACAGAACCCCACCTTTATCAATAAAGCTTTCATCTTATATTCACAATATCCAGATTGCAATCTCAGTTTCTTGCTTGTTCTTTGTTTGCTCGCAGGAAACAAACCCTCGTGGACAGGCTGATCATGATCCGGCGTGGTCAATAACCCCTCAGAAGTTGGTTTAGCGATTGCTAAGGCGCGACGTCGCGCACGTTCGTAGTCGGATTGTCGAGGTCGACTCCCATGGAAATGATAGCCACCACCTCATCAAAACATCGGGACACCTTCGCCTCTATCATCATCTGTCTACCATACCATGTTTTTTTACATTGAAGTGCTGTTCTAGTGTTCTGTTGCAATGCCATCTTAGTTTCCCAATCATACACGTGTATGTTTCCTTAGATTTTTCTATGCTTATTCCGCTAGAATACAATTTTACATTCAACTAGTGTTTTTTTACTGTGTTGTCTTGTCATATCCCTAGCTCTTACACCATACTCCCTCCGTTCGGATTACATGTTGCCGAAATGGATAAAAAGGATGTATCTAGAACTGAAATACGCCTAGACCCATCCATTTTTTCCGGATGGAGGGAATACATGTCAATGAGTCACGCCTTTCTATTCTTCAGTATCTATTCCATCTTTCTGCGGTAGCATGTTTTATAATTGAAGCACCATTCTTCTATACGAGGCATGCAAGGGGAAGACGACTGTGTTAGAATCTGAAGGGTTACAAACCAGGTCTTTGCAAAAGATCCAAATGCTAGGAGATAATAAACCAACTCCAGTTTTTATAGATACTGCTCTAGCACGGAGAAACCCAACTCCTACTGATAATAAGCAGATTCCAGTGGCCAAAGAACTAGTCCGCTCCAGTCCAGAAAAAATATGTAAACTCCATTCTAAGAAGCGTGTGCGTATCCTTGCATCATGAAATTTTATAGCATGCTGATCATATTTTCTACATGTTTCTTACCCATCTCTCTTTCAGAAAATAAGCTTAACAGATAGAAGAATTTCTGCACTGGTATCGTCTGTGAGGAAAGATTCTTGCAGGAATTCTCTGTGCTCCAATGCAGATGTAAGTACCTGTTGTATATCACTATATTTTTACATCAGCATGTATTTTGTTAATCGGTGTGAATCCAACCTTTATCTGATGTAAATTTGTTGTAGAAAAATGTATGATTAAATGCCAAAATGTTGATTTTTGTAAGGAAAACTGCCTGGTAGTTTTGCATCCTAAGCTGCATGACTGTACTATCTCATATCAGTGGGTTTGATTACTTTGGTTCTGTAGTGGGTTTTTCAGTGTTTTTTTACTGTGTTGTCCTATCGTATCCCTAGCTCTTACATCATACTCCCTCTGTCCGGATTACATGTCGCAGAAATGGATAAAACTGGATGTATCTAGAACTGCAATACGCCTACACCCATCTATTTATTTCCGGATGGAGGGAATACATGTCAATATGTCATGCCTTTCTATTCTTCAGTACCTATTCCATCTCTATTGTAGCACGTTTTATAATTGAAGCACCATTCTTCTATATAAGGCATGCAAGGGGAAGACGGCTATGTTAGAATCTGAAGGATTACAAACCAGGTCTTTGCAAAAGATTCAAACACTAGGAGATAATAAACCAACTCCATTTTTCATAGATACTGCTCCAGCACAGAGAAACCCAACTCCCACTGATAATAAGCAGATTCCACTGGCCAAAGATCTAGTCCGCTCCAGTCCAGCAAAAGAATGTCAACTCCATTCTAAGAAGCGTGTGCGTATCCTCGCATCATGAAATTTTATAGCATTCTAATCATATTTTCTACATGTTTCTTACCCATCTCTCTTTTAGAAAATAAGGTTAAATGATAGAAGTCTTCCTTCATTGGGATTGTATTCGAGGAAAATATCTAAAAGTGCGCTATATCGGCTATAGGGGGGGTGAATAGGCGATTTTTATGAAATTCTTCACTGAGGAATTTGTTGGTGAGGAAATTCCTTAGCGAAGAACTACCAGCAGCAGAATGAGTACTCAAAAGTAAGCATAATAGAATACAAGCATAGTCATCATGATGTAATGAAGACGGGCACATAGTACAGAAGCGTAAACACAGGATAACACATGATGAAGACAAACAGACTGAAGACATTGAACTGAGGAAATTGAGAAAGTCTTCAGTCAAAGTCTTTAAACACAGATATGAATAAGAACACAACACAGTTATGAGGAAATGAAAGAGTTGAGGAAATAGAACCAGTAAGCTTGGTGAAGACAATGATTTGGTAGACCAGTTCCAACTGATATCTCAGTTGTACGTCTGGTTGGAGCGGCTGAGTATTTATACTCGAGGACGCACAGTCTCGGACACCCAGTCTTGAACACGCAGCTCAGGACACCCAGTCCTCACCGTATTCTCATTGAACTAAGGTCACACAGACCTCATTCAATCACACAAACTCGGTCACTCGGTGATCCACAATTCCTCTTGGATGCTCTAGACCATGACGCCTAACCGTCTGGAAGAACCACAGTCTTCAAAGGTAACAAGCGTCGGATCCACGCAGGATCAATCTCTTTAGTGATGCTCAATCACTTGGGGTTTGTAGGTGTTTGGGTTTTGGGTTTTTGGTTTTTCCTCACTTGATGATTTTCGCTCAAAGTCCTTGGAGGATGGGTTGCTCTCAAATGACAAGTGTCAGTTTCTCTCGGAGCAGCCAACCAGCTAGTGCTTGTAGGGGGCGGCTATTTATAGCCTAGGGAGCAGCCCGACATGATAAGACATAAATGCCCTTCAATGATATGACCGTTAGGTGGATAGATATTTTGGGACAGCTGGCGCATAGCACAGCAACGGTCGGAATTTTGAGTAGCAAAATCCTCAGGGCTATCATGTTCCTCACTGTGTAGGAAATCCGCACTGGCGAATTCCTAACTCCTCTGTCAGAACAAATTCCTCAGAAACCAGAAGAACTTCGTCTCTGTCACTGAAGAATATGACTGGACTGTATCTCCAATGGCTTCACTCGAAGGGATTGGTAGGTGTAGGATTTTGAGTTGAGCATCACATGGAAATTTTTCCTTAGCATTTCCTCGACCTCCTTTAAAAGTACTGTGTTTCCTATGACTCAAGAAAGAGAAAATGAAACTATGAAAACAAAAGTCTTCACGCTTTATGTTCCTCGAACGAATACCAAGTCTTCAAGGTTACACCATTTTCTTCACTTTCAAAGTCTTCAGAAAGTCTTCGGAATACCAAAGTCTTCAGACGAAGAACTTCATTTTTAGGGGTCGACTTTTTCTGTAAATATCAAACTCCTCATAGACTTATAGACCTGTGTATACTCATAAACACATTAGTCCCTTAACCTATAAGTCTTCAATACACAAAAATCACTCAGGGGACTAGATGCACTTACAATCTCCCCCTTTTTGGTGATTGATGACAATATAGGTTAAGTTTTCAACGGGGATAAACATATGAAGTGTAACTACTAATATTGAGGAATTTGATTGCAAGATATAGAAGAACTCCCCCTGAAGATGTGCATAGTGAGGAATTTCCTTTTGAAGCAATGCACACTTGAAGAGTTGAATCATGGAGATCTCCCCCTATATCTTGTAATTCATACACACATTTGATATATAACAGTGAAGAATTTGAAATGCATGATGAAATATGGTGACTGATGTAATTCAGCATGCGTGCAATAATATTAACGAGGAATAAGCATGCAAAAAAACGTATCAAGAGTATCAGCAGCACCATCGGGTTTAAGTTTACAACTTGATCCAATAAAGTCACAAAAGAACGAGAGTTGTAACTTTAACAAAAAAACGCCCATATAGAAAGACCCGCTTGAAGACTAACTCAAAATTCTCCCCCTTTGTCATCAAATGACCAAAAGGAACGAATATGAGGACTAACGCCCCTGAAGAATATCAAGTTGATGAAGGAGCGCCAGCGTTGGTGGGGTCGTTTGTTGTAGTAGGGCCTGCCGCAGTGTCGTCCAAGTCTTCATTTTCATCAGTGTCGCGCGATGAAGAATATGAGCTGGCCACCAGAGAAGGAACCTTGACCTTCTTGAATTTCTTCGGTGGAGGTGCAGACCAGTCAAAATCTTCTTTGAGACCCATGTTCTTCAGATCTTCGTCACCATACAGATGTGACAGGATTGCCCAGGTGCGACCGAAGACTTGATGGAGGTAGTAGTGGTTTTTCTTCACTGCATTGTGTGTGGCAGTCATGTTGTGAAGAAGTGAACCAAACTGACGCTTAACCCATTTGTGATTTCGATCCACCTTTTGGTGAAGACTAAGAAGAAGTTCACGGTCAGTCATCACGCGCGGAGCAGTGGCTTGAGGAGTGGACTTGGGTGCATTGGCAGAGTCATGTGTGGCAGAGTCATCATTTTTGGAATTAGATGTAGCTTTGCGAAACTGACCATCCAATGGACGAATGCCTTCATCTATTACAGCTGGTGCCTTGCCCTTTCCATCAACTAAGGAATATGTCTACTTGAGGACTTCAATTGGGGGCAAGTAGCTGAGGTGATTCTGGAAATTAGCTTTGTAGTTGAGTGAAGACCTTGTCCTGAGGAATCTCATAATCCAAGTTGCATAAGGCTTTAGCTCAAACGGAGACAGTGCAACATTGGCCATAGTCCTCATGAAGAAATTGTGATAATTGATAGGAATGCCATGAACGATGTTGAATACCAGATTTTTCATAATGCCAACAATTTCCTCATCAGATGAGTCGTGGCCTTTGATAGGACTGATTGTCCTCGTAAGAATACGATAGATAGTTCTGGGAACGTACAGCAATTCCTTCACGAGGAATTTGGTTCTTGGTGCCTGACCTGGCTTCAAAGGTTTCATCAGCACCTGCATGTAATGATGTCTGAGCTCAGGTTCACTGTAGATGCAGCGAGCTTCTTCAAGGGGAGGACTGAGTGGTAGAGCACGAAGCAATTCAGAGGCTGGTGCAGTGTAGTGAGTGTTTTCAGACATCCAGTCCAACACCCAGGAATTCACATCTTCAGCATCTCTAGTGATGTGCAGCGTTGCATAGAATTGAAGAAGCAGTTCTTCATTCCAATCGCAGATGTCAGAGCAAAAGTTTAGCAGTCCAGCATCGTGAAGAACACTGAGGACTGGTGCGAAGCACGGCAGAGATTCCATATCCATGTGAGGAATATGCTCATGGTAGAAGATCTTCTCCTTGTTGAACAGCACTGAGGAATAGAAATTGGCTTGACTAGCAGTCCAGAAACGCCTCTTCCTAATGTGAGCAGAGTTATATGGGTTGTAATCTTCGAAGAATGCGTGCTCGCCAAAGAAATTATCAGCCTTGAACTTTTGCTTGCGTGAGAATGGGTACTTTGGCTTCGCCGGATGAGTTTCAGTGAGTTGCATCTCGACCTCAGGAATCTCAATCGCAGGTTCTTCAGGCTGAGGAATTTCTGGTGCCTCCTCAGTGACAGTTTGTGTCGTTGGTTGTTCAGCAGCAGAAGTTTCTTCAGCGCTAGCAGCAGCAGCAGTTTCCTCATGGACTGATGCAGTGGGATGAGTTTCTTCAAAGCCCATATGTATAGTTTGTGTGGGGGACTGAGGAATTTGCTGTAGAGGGGTGAACATTGGTGAGTTTGGATGCTGACTTTCCCAGAATTCATCACTGATTATGGGTGTGGAGCAGCCAATGTCCACATCTTCATCTTCCATTTCTTCAACGCCAGCCTCTTCAGCTGTGAACTGAGGCATAGGCGAGGAGATGATAGGTGTTGAAGGGATCGCATCCACTTCAATTTCTTCATCCAACGGTTCAGACGAAGCAGCAGAAGGAGTTTCTTCATCAGATCCGGTGGGGATCACATATTCTTCATCAAAAGGAACAAGGTCCTTTGATGGCATGGTTGAGATGGGAACAACATCAATCGGATTTGCAAATGAACTTGTCATAGGCTTCATTTTCTTCGAAACTGAAGAATCTGAAGCAGCTGATGATTTCCTTTTCTTCACTGCAGCACGCTCTGCAGCCTTGGTCTTCTTCACATCCGATGCAGATGGAAGGATTGGAGTTGAAGTTGGTGTAGGAGCAGCTGAGGAATCTGGTTGATTTTCTTCAGGCACAACTGATGCAGTTGCCCTGAGTTCTTCAGTTTCTTCAGGCGCACCACTAGTGGGTGCCCTGGCAATTTCTTCAGTGGCTGGGATGCAGTCATCAGCCCTGGAACTCACATTTTCTTCAGCAGCCTAATTGTCATCAGCGGTGCTGGTATTTTCTTCAGTAGACTGAGCAGATGCTTCAGCCTGAGAAATTTCCTGTTGCGTTGGGGCTGGAACATTGGAAGTTAAGTTATCCGCAAGTTTCACAAAACGAACCTTGGCTCCAAGACAATCTGCGCGATATGCGTCAAACTCATCACTGAGTTTCTTAATCTCAGTCTAAATAGTGACAAGTTCTTCAGTTTTCATAGAGACAACATTTTTCTTCAGATAGCGCTCTTTCTTGTACTGCGCTTTCTTGATCTGCCTGGCCTTCTCAAATTTCCACTTCTCTTGTTGAATGAAGTGGGTCAGCATGTGACTCTGGCCAGGAGTCAGCTTGAAGTCAGGCAAGGGAGTGTTGGGGTCCTTGTGCCAGACATCAATGTAATCGAGGATCAACTTGGGATCCAAAAGCAGTGGCACCTCTGATCCTTTGGCTCTAGCGGCCCTAACTTGCCTGTCTCTGATGATTTCTGCAAGTTCATCATCATCAGCTTCGTCTTCTTTAGACGGTACTTGGAAAGCGACTTGTTTCTTTTGAGGACTTGGGCGAGGACCTCGTCCAGCAGTGGCCTTTGTGTTCAGCAGTGAGGGGCTAGCTGAGGAGCTTGGTGCAGCTGAGGAACTAGCTGAGACACCTGAGGCAATGGAGATGCCTACAGTCCTTTTGCATGAGGCGAGATGCACAGGTGCTGAGGATTTAGTCAGAACAGCTGAGGGCTTTGGCGGAGGAGCTGAGGACTTTGGAGTAACAGGAGCAGCATGAGGAATTGGCTATGAGGGCTTTGAGGATTCTGGCCGTGAGGGCATTGCTGAGGAACTTGGCCTTGAGGGCATTGTTGGTGATGCACTTGGCTTGCGCGCAGGCTTCTTTGACATAGCCTTCTTTGGCTTGACAGCAGAGGCCTCAGCAGAGGCAGCAGCAGCAGAGTCTTCATTGAATTTCCTCACTGCTTCTCTGGCTTGCTTAGCCAACTTGGCCTGGCGCTTGGCCCATTCATCAGGATAGTCCTCACTGCGCTTGAGGCTGGTGGGATCAGCGATTTGGCCAGGTGCCAATGGAGGTCTTGGGCATGGAGGATTGAGTGCGAATTTCTTCATGTACTTAGGAGTGACATATCTGTATTCCCTCCACTCTCTTGCCCATCTCCTCTCTATCTTCTGAATGCGCACTTTGCGCTCATTCTTGGTTTCCTCAGTAGGTGTGCAGTACCCAGCATATATTTCATCAGGGATCTCAAACGCTGTATTTACCTAAGGCCTCTTTCCTCCCTTCTGTGGCTTCTTACCATCAGCCATTTTCTTCAGTTGAGGAATTTGAA